>NC_069508.1:115703802-115874955 GCF_027579735.1 Bombina bombina | reverse complement strand
TAAAATTGTTTGGTTCAATTCGGTCCAAACTTCTTAGATTGGGGTACTGAATAGGATTCAGAGTAAAACTGCCTGTGAGAAGTTTTTTTCTCTCTAGCATATTCCAGCTATTCCAGTAAAGGCTCACACTTTTCTGAAGTATGTTTCAGACCTGTATGTGTTGGGTACTTGTGAGGCGCGCCTGGTTACCCGTTGGGGTCTCAAGGCGCTGCTCAGACCTGGAGTTATCTGGGGTATTCATACCAGTTCCATTTCAGGAACAGGGTTTGGGGTTTTGTTCAAAACTATTCATTGTCCCAAAGATAGAAAATCTTTTTGATTTGTCATATAAGAGTTCCTTCTTTCAGAATGGTGTTTATATGGTCTATTCTGCCTTTTTGGTCAGTAAGGGCATTATTTGTTTACAATAGATACAATAGATGCATATCTTCTTCTGTTTTCATTCAGATTATTTTCATTTTCTGAGATTCTCTTTTTTTGACAAGCATTACCAATTTGTTGCTTTTCCTTCTGGTCTAGCGACAGCTTTGAGAATCTTTTCAAGGTTCTCAGTGTTTCCTTATTTGGATGATCTCTTGGTACTGGCTCAGTCTTTTCGTTCTGCAGAATCTCATACGATTCAACTTTTGTTGTTTCTTCTAAGACATGGTTGGAGGATCTTTTTATCAAAAGATCCTTGGTTGCTCAGACAAGGGTCACCTTTTCTTTCATGTAATTAGCAAGAGTCCATGAGCTAGTGACGTATGGGATATACATTCCTACCAGGAGGGGCAAAGTTTCCCAAACCTTAAAATGCCTATAAATACACCCCTCACCACACCCACAAATCAGTTTTACAAACTTTGCCTCCAAGGGAGGTGGTGAAGTAAGTTTGTGCTAGATTCTACGTTGATATGCGCTCCGCAGCAAGTTGGAGCCCGGTTTTCCTCTCAGCGTGCAGTGAATGTCAGAGGGATGTGAAGAGAGTATTGCCTATTGAATGCAGTGATCTCCTTCTACGGGGTCTATTTCATAAGGTTCTCTGTTATCGGTCGTAGAGATTCATCTCTTACCTCCCTTTTCAGATCGACGATATACTCTTATATTTACCATTTCTTCTACTGATTCTCGTTTCAGTACTGGTTTGGCTTTCTACAAACATGTAGATGAGTGTCCTGGGGTAAGTAAGTCTTATTTTCTGTGACACTCTAAGCTATGGTTGGGCACTTTATTTATAAAGTTCTAAATATATGTATTCAAACATTTATTTGCCTTGACTCAGAATGTTCAACTTTCCTTATTTCCAGACAGTCAGTTTCATATTTGGGATTATGCATTGAATTATCATATTTTTTCTTACCTCAAAAATTTGACTTTTTTCCCTGTGGGCTGTTAGGCTCGCGGGGGCTGAAAATGCTTCATTTTATTGCGTCATTCTTGGCGCGGACTTTTTTGGCGCAAAAATTCTTTTCCGTTTCCGGCGTCATACGTGTCGCCGGAAGTTGCGTCATTTTTTGACGTTATTTTGCGTCAAAGATGTCGGCGTTCCGGATGTGGCGTCATTTTTGGCGCCAAAAGCATTTAGGCGCCAAATAATGTGGGCGTCTTTTTTGGCGCTAAAAAATATGGGCGTCATTTTTGTCTCCACATTATTTAAGTCTCATTATTTATTGCTTCTGGTTGCTAGAAGCTTGTTCACTGGCATTTTTTTCCCATTCCTGAAACTGTCATTTAAGGAATTTGATCAATTTTGCTTTATATGTTGTTTTTTTCTTTTACATATTGCAAGATGTTCCACGTTGCAACTGAGTCAGAAGATACTACAGGAAAATCACTGCACAGTGCTGGAGCTACCAAGCTAAGTCTGCTATAAACTTTTGGTATCTGTTTCTCCAGCTGTTATTTGTATTGCATGTCATGTCAAACTTATTAATGCAGATAAAATTTCCTTTAGTACTGTTACATTACCTGTTGCTGTCCGTCAACATCTAATTTTCAGAGTGTTCCTGATAACATAAGAGATTTTATTTTTTAAATCCATTAAGAAGGCTATGTCTGTTATTTCTCCTTCTAGTATACATAAAAGTCTTTTAAAACTTCTCTTTTTTTCAGATGAATTTTTAAATGAACATCATCATTCTGATACTGATAATGGTTCTTCTGGTTCAGAGGTTTCTGTCTCAGAGGTTGATGCTGATAAATCTTTGTATTTGTTCAAGATGGAATTTATTCGTTCTTTACTTAAAGAAGTGTTATTTGCATTAGAAATAGAGGATTCTGGTCCTCTTGATACTAAATGTAAACGTTTAAATAAGGTTTTTAAATCTCCTGTAGTTATTCCAGAAGTGTTTTATCTCCCTGATGCTATTTCTGAAGTAATTTCCAGGGAATGGAATAATTTGGGTAATTTATTTACTCCTTCTAGACGTTTAAGCAAATTATATCCTGTGCCATCTGACAGATTAGAGTTTTTTGGGACAAAAATCCCTAAGGTTATGGGGCTGTCTCTACTCCTGCTAATGTACTACTATTCCTATGGCAGATAGTACTTCATTTAAGGATCCTTTAGATAGGAAAATTGAATCCTTTCTAAGAAAAGCTTACTTATGTTCAGGTAATCTTCTTAGACCTGCTATATTTTTAGCGGATGTTGCTGCAGCTTCAACTTTTTGGTTAGAAGCTTTAGCGCAACAAGTAACAGATCATAATTTTATAGCATTATTATTATTCTATAACATGCTAATAATTTTATTGGTGATACCATCTTTTGATATCATTAGAGTTGATGTCAGGTATATGTCTCTAGCTATTTTAGCTAGAAAAGCTTTATGGATTAAACTTGGAATGCTGACATGTTTTCTAAGTCAACTTTGCTTTCCCTTTCTTTCCAGGGTAAATAATCATTTCGTTCCTTTCCTCACAACAAGGAACAAAAGCCTGTTCCTTCATCCTCAGGAGCGGTATCAGTTTGGAAACTATTTCCAGTTTGGAATATATCCAAGCCTTATAGAAACCTATAGCCAGCTCCTAAGTACCTATGAAGGTGCGGCCCTTATTCCAGCTCAGCTGGTATGGGGCAGATTACGTTTTCTTCAAAGAAATTTGGATCAATTCCGTTCTTAATCTCTGGTTTCAGAAACATTGTTTCAGAAAGGTACAGAATTGGCTTCAAGTTAAGGCCTCCTGCTAAGAGATTCTTTTCTTTCCCGTGTCCCAGTCGACACAGCAAGGCTCAGCATTTCTGAAATGTGTTTCAGATCTAGAGTTGGCTGGAGTATTTATGCCAGTTCCAGTTCTGGAACAGGGGCTGGGGTTTTATTTTATCTCTTCATTGTACCAAAGAAGGTCAATTCCTTCAGACCAGTTCTGGATCTATCATTATTGAATCGTTATGTTAGGATACCAACATTCAAGATGGTTACTGTAGGACTATCCTGCCTTTTGTTTAGCAAGGGCATTATATGTCTACAATAGATTTACAGGATGTGTATCTGCATATTCCGATTCATCCAGATCACTTTTAGTGTCTGAGATTCTCTTTTTAGACAAGCATTACCAGTTTTGTGGCTCTACTGTTTGGCCTAGCCTCAGTTCCAAGAATTTTTTTCAAGGTTCTCGGTGCCCTTCTTTCTGTAATCAGAGAATAGGGTTTTGGTATTTCCTTATTTGGACGATATCTTGGTACTTGCTCAGTCTTCTCATTTTCGAAGAATCTCATACGAATCGACTTGTGTTGTTTCTTCAAGTTCATGGTTGGAGGATCAATTTACCAATCAGTTCATTGATTCCTCAGACAAGGGTAACCTTTTTAGGTTTCTAGATAAATTCAGTGTCTATGACTCTGTCCTTGTCAGACAAGAGAAGTTTAACATTGATATCAGCTTGTCAAAACCTTCAGTCACAATCATTCCCTTTGGTAGCCTTATGCATGGAAATGTTGGGTCTTAGGACTGCCGCATCAGATGCGATCTCCTTTGCTCGTTTTCACATGCGACCTCTTCAGCTCTGTATGCTGAACCAATGGTGCAGGGATTACTCAAAGATATCTCAATTAATATCTTTAAACCGATTTTACGACACTCTCTGACATGGTGGACAGATCACCATCGTTCAGTTCAGGGGGCTTCTTTGTTCTTCCGACCTGGACTATAATCTCAACAGATGCAAGTCTTACAGGTTGGGGAGCTGTGTGGGGGTATCTGACGGCACAAGGGGTTTGGGAATCTCAGGAGGTGAGATTTCCGATCAATATTTTGGAACTCCGTGCAATTTTCAGAGCTCTTCAGTCTTGGCCTCTTCTGAAGAGAGAGTTGTTCATTGTTTTCAGATAAGACAATGTCACAACTGTGACATACATCAATCATCAAGGAGGGACTCACAGTCCTCTGGCTATGAAAGAAGTATCTCGACTTTTGGTTTGGGCGGAATCCAGCTCCTGTCTAATCTCTGCGGTTTATATCCCAGGTATGGACAATTGGAAAGCGGATTATCTCAGTCGCCAAACGTTGCATCCGGGCGAATGGTCTCTTCACCCAGAGGTATTTCTTCAGATTGTTCAAATGTGGGAACTTCCAGAAATAGATCTGATGGCTTCTCATCTAAACAAGAAACTTCCCAGGTATCTGTCCAGATCCCGGGATCCTCAGGCGGAGGCAGTGGATGCATTTTCACTTCCTTGGAAGTATCATCCTGCCTATATCTTTCCGCCTCTAGTTCTTCTTCCAAGAGTAATCTCCAAGATTCTGAAGGAATGCTCGTTTGTTCTGCTGGTAGCTCCGGCATGGCCTCACAGGTTTTGGTATGCGGATCTTGTCCGGATGGCCTCTTGCCAACCGTGGACTCTTCCGTTAAGACCAGACCTTTTGTCTCAAGGTCCTTTTTTCCATCAGGATCTGAAATCCTTAAATTTAAAGGTATGGAGATTGAACGCTTGATTCTTGGTCAAAGAGGTTTCTCTGACTCTGTGATTAATACTATGTTACAGGCTCGTAAATCTGTATCCAGAGAGATATATTATAGAGTCTGGAAGACTTATATTTCTTGGTGTCTTTCTCATCTTTTTTCTTGGCATTCTTTTAGAATACCGAGAATATTACAATTTCTTCAGGATGGTTTAGATAAGGGTTTGTCCGCAAGTTCCTTGAAAGGTCAAATCTCTGCTCTTTCTGTTCTTTTTCACAGAAAGATTGCTATTCTTCCTGATATTCATTGTTTTGTACAAGCTTTGGTTCGTATAAAGCCTGTCATTAAGTCAATTTCTCCTCCTTGGAGTTTGAATTTGGTTCTGGGGGCTCTTCAAGCTCCTCCATTTGAACCTATGCATTCATTGGATATTAAATTACTTTCTTGGAAAGTTTTGTTCCTTTTGGCCATCTCTTCTGCCAGAAGAGTTTCTGAATTATCTGCTCTTTCTTGTGAGTCTCCTTTTCTGATTCTTCATCAGGATAAGGCGGTGTTGCGAACTTCTTTTGAATTTTTACCTAAAGTTGTGAATTCCAACAACATTAGTAGAGAAATTGTGGTTCCTTCATTATGTCCTAATCCTGAGAATTCTAAGGAGAAATCGTTGCATTCTTTGGATGTTGTTAGAGCTTTGAAATATTATGTTGAAGCTACGAAATCTTTCTGTAAGACTTCTAGTCTATTTGTTATCTTTTCCGGTTCTAGGAAAGGCCAGAAAGCTTCTGCCATTTCTTTGGCATCTTGGTTGAAATCTTTAATTCATCTTGCCTATGTTGAGTCGGGTAAAATTCCGCCTCAGAGAATTACAGCTCATTCTACTAGGTCAGTATCTACTTCCTGGGCGTTTAGGAATGAAGCTTCGGTTGACCAGATCTGCAAAGCAGCAACTTGGTCCTCTTTGCATACTTTTACTAAATTCTACCATTTTGATGTATTTTCTTCTTCTGAAGCAGTTTTTGGTAGAAAAGTTCTTCAGGCAGCGGTTTCAGTTTGAATCTTCTGCTTATGTTTTTTGTTAAACTTTATTTTGGGTGTGGATTATTTTCAGCAGGAATTGGCTGTCTTTATTTTATCCCTCCCTCTCTAGTGACTCTTGTGTGGAAAGATCCACATCTTGGGTAGTCATTATCCCATACGTCACTAGCTCATGGACTCTTGTTAATTACATGAAAGAAAACATAATTTATGTAAGAACTTACCTGATAAATTCATTTCTTTCATATTAACAAGAGTCCATGAGGCCCACCCTTTTTTGTGGTGGTTATGATTTTTTTGTATAAAGCACAATTATTCCAATTCCTTATTTTATATGCTTCGCACTTTTTTTCTTATCACCCCACTTCTTGGCTATTCGTTAAACTGATTTGTGGGTGTGGTGAGGGGTGTATTTATAGGCATTTTAAGGTTTGGGAAACTTTGCCCCTCCTGGTAGGAATGTATATCCCATACGTCACTAGCTCATGGACTCTTGTTAATATGAAAGAAATGAATTTATCAGGTAAGTTCTTACATAAATTATGTTTTTTAGGTCTCCAGATAGATTGTGTCAATGTCTTTGTCTCTAACAGACAGGAGACAATTATATTGGGTTCAGTTTGTCGGAACCTTCAGTCTCCATTATTTCCTTCAGTAGCTATATGCATGGAAGTTTTAGGTCTCATGTCTGCAGCATTTGATTCAATTCCCTTTGCTCATTTTCATATGAAACCTTTCCAGTTTTTTATGCTGAATTAATGGTGCAGGGATTCTAGGATATCATTTTTAATATCTTTGAATTCCAATGTTCAACTGTCTTTGACTTGGTGGTTAGATCACCATCATATAGTTCTACGGGTCTCTTCGATTCATCCAACCTGGACCTTGATCACTACAGATGCAAGTCTTTTAGGTTGGGTGGCTGTCTGGGGATCTCTGTCAGCACAAGGGGTTTGGAAATCTCAGGAGGCGAGATTACCATTCAATATTTTGGAACTCCGTGCATTCTCAGAGTTAGTCAGTTTTGGCTTCTTTTTGAAGAGAGAGACGTTATTGTTTTTCAGACAGACAATGTCACAACTGTGGCGTATGTCAATCATCAGGGTGGGACTCTCAGTCCTTAGGCTGTGAAAGAAGTATCTCGGATACTTGCTTGGGCTAAATCCAGCTCCTGTCTAATTTCTGCGGTCCATATCCCAGGTTTAGACAATTGGGAAGCGGATTATCTCTGTCAATCAAGCTTTACATCTGGGAGAATGGTCTCTTTACCCAGATGTGTTTTTTCAAATTGTTCTGATGTGAGGGTTTCCAGTAATAGTTCTGATGGCATCTCATCTAAACAAGAAAACTTCCCAAGTACCTATTCAGGTCCGGGGATCCTCAGGCGGAAACAGTGTATGCATTGACACTTCCTTGGAGTTATCAATCTGCCTATATTTTTGCTCCTTCTGGTTCTTCTTTTTAAGAGTGATTTTTCAAAATCATCATGGAGCAATCGTTTGTGCTGCTGGTGGCTCCAGCATGGCCGCTCAGGTTTTGGTATATGGTTCTTGTTCGGATATCCAGTTGCCAACTTTGGTCACTTCCATTTAGGCCAGACCTTATATCTTAAGATTTGTTTTTTCCGTCAGGAAATCAAATTATTAAATTTGATGGTATGGAAATTAAAACGCTTAGTGCTTAGTCATAGAGGTTTCTCTGACTCAGTGATTAATACTATGTTGCAGGTTTGTAAATCTGTGTCTAGAAAGATTTATTATAGAGTTTGGAAGACTTACATCTTATGATGCTCTTCTCATAATTTCTCTTGGCATTCTTTTAGAATTCCTAGGATTTTATAGTTTCTTCATAAGGTTTTGTCTGCAAGTTCCTTGAAAGGACAAATCTCTGTTTCACAGAAAAAATTGCTAATCTTTCTGATATTCATTGTTTTGTTCAGGTTTTGGTTTGTATCAAGCCTGTCATTAAGCCAATTTCTCCTCCTTGGAGTCTTAATTTGGTTCTGAGGGCTTAACAGGCTCTTCCGTTTGAGCATATGCATTCTTTGGTCATTGAATTACTTTCATGGAAAGTATTGTTCCTTTTGGCCATCTCTTCTGCTAGAAGAGTTTTTAAATTATCTGCTCTTTCTTGTGAGTCTCCTTTTCTGATTTTTCATCAGGATAAGGTGGTTTTGCTGTCTTTATTTAAATTTTTACCTCAAGTTGTGAATTCTAACAACATTAATAGAGGAATTATTGTTCCTTCCTTGTGTCCTAAATCCTAAGAATTCTTTGGAAAGATCCTTACATTCTTTGGATGTGGTCAGAGTTTTTAAATATTATGTTGAAGCTACTAAGATTTCAGAAAGACTTCTAGTCTATTTGTTATCTTTTCTGGTTTTAGGAAAGGTCAGAAGGCTTCTGCCATTTCTTTGGCGTCTTGGTTAAAGCTTTTGATTCATCATGCTTATGTGGAGTCTGGTAAATCCCCGCCTCAAAGGATTACGGGTTATTCTACTAGGTCAGTTTCTACTTCCTGGGCTTTTAAGAATGAAGCTTCTGTTGATCAGATTTGCAAAGCAGCAACTTGGTCTTCTTTGCATACTTTTTCTAAATTCTACCATTTAGATGTTTTTTCTTCTTCAGAAGCAGTTTTTGGTAGAAAAGTACTTCAGGCAGCTGTTTCAGTCTGATTCTTCTGCTTATAATTTCAGTTTTTTTCATTATAAAGATTAAAACTTTTGATTTGGGTTGTGGATTGTTTTTTCAGCGGAATTGGCTGTCTTTATTTTATCCCTCCCTCTCTAGTGACTCTTGCGTGGAGTTCCACGTCTTGGGTATTTGTTATCCCATACGTCACTAGCTCATGGACTCTTGCCAATTACATGAAAGAAAACATAATTTATGTAAGAACTTACCTGATAAATTAATTTCTTTCATATTGGCAAGAGTCCATGAGACCCACCCTTTTTTGTGGTGGTTATGATTTTTTTGTATAAAGCACAATTATTCCAATTCCTTGTTGATGCTTTCGCTCCTTTCTTATCACCCCACTTCTTGGCTATTCATTAAACTGAATTGTGGGTGTGGTGAGGGGTGTATTTATAGGCATTTTGAGGTTTGGGAAACTTTGCCCCTCCTGGTAGGAATGTATATCCCATACGTCACTAGCTCATGGACTCTTGCCAATATGAAAGAAATGAATTTATCAGGTAAGTTCTTACATAAATTATGTTTTCTTAGAGTCCCATCGTTCAATATGGAGACCATACAAACAATTTTACCAATGATCCAGGAGGGTCAATATATGACTACCATGGACTTGAAGGATGCGTATCTTCACATTCCTATCCATAAAGATCATCACCAGTTTCTCTGGTTCGTCTTCCTGGACAAACACTACCAGTTTGTGGCCCTCCCTTTCGGGTTGGCCACAGCTCCCAGAATTTTCACAAAAGTGCTAGGGTCCCTTCTGGCGGTTCTAAGGCCGCGGGGCATAGCAGTGGCGTCAACTTACCATCTAACCAAATCTCACACGGCCATCGTGTTGGCTTTTCTAAGAGCTCACGGGTGGAAGGTGAATATAGGATAGAGTTCACTAGTTCCACAGCCAAAAGTTCCATTCCTGGGAACTCTGATAGACTCAGTAGACATGAAAATTTTTCTGACGGAGGTCAGAAAATCAAAGATCCTAACTACTTGCCGAGCACTTCAGTCCATTCCTCGGCCATCAGTGGCGCAGTGTATGGAGGTCATTGGATTAATGATAGTGGCAATGGACATCGTTCCGTTTGGTCGCTTTCATCTCAGACCACTGCAGCTGTGCATGCTCAGACAGTGGAATGGGGATTATGCGGATTTATCTCCTCAGATAAATCTGGACCTAGAGACCAGAGACTCTCTCTTCTTTGGTGGTTGTCACAGGATCATCTGTCCCAGGGAATGTGCTTCCGCAGGCCAGCATGGGTCATAGTGACGACGGACGCCAGCCTATTGGGCTGGTTTGCAGTCTGGAATTCCCTGAAGGCTCAGGGTGTTTGGACTCAGGAGGAGTCCCTACTACCAATCAATATTCTGGAACTGAGAGCAATATTCAACGAGCTTCAAGCGTAGCCTCAGTTGGCTTTGGCCAAATTCATAAGATTCCAGTCGGACAATATCACGACTGTAGAATCTATCAATCATTAAGGGGGAACAAATAGTTCTCTAGCGATGATAGAGGTTTCCAAGATAATTCGATGGGCAGAGACTCACTCTTGCCATCTATCAGCAATATATATCCCAGGAGTAGAGAACTGGGAAGCGGATTTTCTAAGTCGTCAGACTTTTCATCCGGGGGCATTGATCCGTCAATGGGGCACACCGGAATTGGATCTGATGGCATCTCGTCAGAATGCCAAACTTCCTTGTTACGGGTCCAGATCAAGGGATCCCCACGCAGTACTGATAGATGCTCTAGCAGTACCTTGGTCGTTCAACCTGGCATATGTGTTTCCTCATTTTCCTCTCCTACCTCGTCTGATTGCCAGAATCAAACAGGAGAGGGCTTCCGTAATCTTGATAGCGCCTGCGTTGCCACGCAGGACTTGGTATGCAGATCTAGTGGAAATGTCATCTCTGCCACCGTGGAAACTGCCACTGAGAGAAGACCTTCTTATCCAAGGTCTGTTCCAACATCCAAATCTAAATTCTCTTCAACGGACTGCCTGGAGATTGAACGCTTGATTTTATCTAAGCGGGGATTCTCTGAGTCGGTCATTGATACATTGATTCAGGCTCGCAAGCCTGTCACTAGGAAAATTTACCATAAGATATGGCGTAAATATCTTTATTGGTGCGAATCCAAGGGCTACTCATGGAGTAGGGTTAGGATTCCTAGGATTTTGTCCTTTCTCCAAGAAGGATTGGAGAAGGGATTATCAGCTAGTTCCTTAAAGGGACAAATTTCTGCTTTGTCAATTTTACTACACAAGCGTCTGGCGGATGTCCCAGACGTTCAGTCTTTTTGTCAGGCTTTAGTCAGAATTAAGCCTGTGTTTAAACCTGTTGCTCCGCCATGGAGTTTGAATTTAGTTCTTAATGTTCTTCAAGGGGTTCCGTTTGAACCCATGCATTCCATAGATATTAAGCTTTTATCTTGGAAAGTTTTGTTTTTAGTTGCTATCTCTTTCTGAGCTTTCTGCGTTACAATGTGACTCGCCTTATCTTATATTCCATTCTGATAAGGTGGTTTTGCGTACTAATCCTGGATTCCTTCCTAAGGTTATTTCAAATAAGAATATTAATCAGGAAATTGTTGTTCCTTCTTTTTGTCCTAATCCTTCTAAGAAGGAGCGTCTGTTACATAACTTGGACGTGGTTCGTGCCTTGAAGTTTTACTTACAAGCGACCAAGGATTTCCGTCAAACATCTTCTCTATTCGTTGTCTATTCTGGAAAGCGTAGAGGTCAAAAAGCTACAGCTACCTCTCTTTCTTTTTGGCTGAAAAGCATCATCCGTTTGGCATACGAGACTGCTGTACAGCAGCCTCCTGAAAAAATTACAGCTCATTCTATTAGAGCGGTGGCTTCCACGTGGTCTTTTGAAAACGATGCTTCTGTTGAACAGATTTGTAAGGCTGCGACTTGGTCCTCCCTTCATACCTTTTCCAAATGTGATACTTTTCCTTCTTCTGAGGCTTTTTTTGGGAAAAAAAGTTCTTCAAGCAGTGGTGCCTTCCGTTTAGGTATCTGTCTTGTCCCTCCCGTTCATCCGTGTCCTGTTGCTTTGGTATTGTATCCTACAAGTAAGGATGAATCCGTGGACTCGTCGTATGTAGTAGAAGAAAAGGAAATTTATGCTTACCTGATAAATTGATTTCTTCTACGATACGACAAGTCCACCACCCTCCCTGTCATTTTAGACAGATTATATTTTTGTTTTATAAACTTCAGTCACCTCTGCACCTTTTTAGCTTTTCTTTTCTCTTCCTATACCTTCGGTCGAATGACTGGGGGTGGAGAGAAGGGAGGAGCTATATATATAGCTCTGCTGTGGTGCTCTTTGCCACTTCCGGTTAGCAGGAGGATAATATCCCACAAGTAAGGATGAATCCGTGGACTCGTCGTATCGTAGAAGAAATCAATTTATCAGGTAAGCATAAATTTCCTTTTCTTTCATACAGGTGGTGAGAGTCCAGTGTCCATTACTCCTGGGAATTACCATTCCCTGCCACTAGGAGGAGGCAAATATTTCCAACCCCCAAAAGCTCTATAAAACTCCCCCCACCTAACAGGTACCTCAGTCTCTTCTTTTCCTCAGCTGGATAAAGGTGAATAAGTAAGATGTGCATTTGATTCTGCAGTAAGAGGGGTTCTCAGACCAAGTTGAGGCCCATTTCCCCTCAAAGTACAGTGATAGTTATAGGGATGTATTTGTAGTATAGGTAATGGCATATTTTTCACCTATTGGGATATAGTCACAAGCCTTTCCATGAGTGTGACAGGGACTTGTTCTTTCCCTCCTCCTGTTGTTTTGTTGATATACTCCTATTCCAGACCCTTTGCTGTTATGTTTCAGCACTGTTTTTGGCTTCCTACTGGTTTCCTCCAGTAGTGGGGTACCTATTGGTAAGCACTATGTTTTGTATTATGTGGCACCCTGTTAGCCTCTTAGGTTATATATATATATATATATATATATATATATATATATATATATATATATATATATATATATATATATATATATATATATATATAATTTTTTATTTTTTTTATGTATATGACCTTGGGACAGTTTTAGATATTTTTTTAAGGTAATTCCCCTTTAAAAAATATTTAATGTATTTATTAATATGCGTCATGTTTTCACCCACGTTTATTTTTTAACGCTTACCAGCATTTTTGTGTTTGTATATATTTTTAAATGCACAATGGGGGGTTTTCGCGTGTGTATATTTTTTTGACGCATTAGCTTTCAGGCCTACATGCGTTGGTGTGATAGCATACATTCGGTGCAATGTTTTCTTATTGTGACACCAATTGATGCACGCTTCCATTTATAAGTACGCTATCTAGATGCCAGATGCCCTGTTTGCTACCGCATCTCTGCTTTAATGATTTTTAAATTTGTAAGTTTTTTTTTTTAAAGAGTTTTTTTCAGAGGGGGGTAAGTGTTTCCCTTTCTTAAATAGCTCTTTTAATGGTGATATTACCTTTTTGCTGTATGCTTGTTGTTTTTTTTCTGCACTAAACTTCTGTGTTAGTTCTCTGCAGTTATGGAGCCTTCTGACTCTGCCCCTAAATATGCGTTAGAAGCTGGGTCATCTGGAGACTTTCCTACCAGTGTTAAATTTTTGTATTGTAAACCGGCTGAGGTTTTTCCTCCGACAAACTTATGCAATAAATGTATTAATATTTGAATGCTCCTTCTGTTTGTTCCTTACAGGAGAATCCTTCTGATTTGGTCCCTGAATCCAATGTGGCTGAAATGTTGGCGACCATGCCTCCTTTAAGTAAGTGTAAAAGCTCATTTCAGATTTTACCTTCTACTAGCTCTGTCTGCTGATGTTAATGTTTCTAATCTTGAAGCTGCTATGCCCTCAGGGGGGAAGTTTTTTTTCCCCTGATGTTCAGGGGTCTTCCTCTGATCATGGATCTGAAACATCCTATAATTCATTTAAAATTGAGCATATTCGTTCACTTTTAAAAGAAATTATGCTTACTTTAGAGGTTCAAGATCCTAAAGTAGATGGGATAATCATATTAGTCATTTAGATAGTGTTTTTAAACTTATGGTTAAATCTCCAGATGTATTTCCTATCCCTGATGCGATCTCTGAGATTATTTCCAGAGATTGGACTAAACCAGGTATTCCTTTTAATCATTCTGCAAGGTTTAAGAAAATGTTTTCTTTACCAGCTTCTAATATTGAGCTTTAGGAAACTATTCCCAAAGTGGATGTGGCCATTTCTACGTGCTACTATTCCTTTGGAAGAGTTTTTCCTTTAAAGACCATTTAGATTGCAAGTTAGAATCCTTCCATAGGAGGGCTTTTCAGCAAGCAGGTAATCTTTTTAGACCAGCTGTTTCTATTGCTGATGTGACCACTGCTTCTTCTATTTGGTTAACTAGTCTTTCTGGGCAGTTTTCTAATGATTCTTCTAGTGAAGATTTTTTTAAACCTTTTGGAGCTGCTCAAATGTGTTATTGCTTTAAGTTGTGAAGCTATTTTTGACATCATTGATTGCTAAAAGTATGTTTTTGGCAGTACTTTTTAGAAGGGCTTTATGGTTAATCCTTGTCTGCTGATATGGTTTCTAAATGCAGGCATTTGCCTCTTTCTTATCAGGGAAATATATTATTTGGTTTTGGTTATATTATCTCTCCTGTGACTGGAGGCAAAGGAGCTCTTCTTCCTCAGGACCAGTCCAAGGGTAAATTCAAAGCCCCTAATAATTTTTGGCCCTTTTGTCAGAACAGGACACAGAAATCCAATTTCTCCAACATTGGTGTGTCCGGTCCACGGCGTCATCCATAACTTGTGGGGAATATCTCTTCCCCAACAGGAAATGGCAAAGAGTACAGCAAAAGCTGTCCATATAGTCCCTCCTAGGCTCCGCCCACCCCAGTCATTCTCTTTGCCGTTGCACAGGCAACATCTCCACGGAGATGGTCAAGTGTATGTGGTGTATAGTTGTAGTTTTTTATTCTACTTTCAAGAGTTTGTTATTTTAAAATAGTGCTGGTATGTACTATTTACTCTGAAACAGAAAAAGATGAAGAGTTCTGTTTGTGAGAGGAATATGATTTTAGCAGCAGTAATTAAAATCGTTTGCTGTTTCCACATAGGACTGTTGAGATGAAATCACTTCAGTTGGGGGAAACAGCAGACTTTTCTGCTTAAGGTATGACTAGCCATATTTCTAACAAGACTGTGTGATGCTGGAAGGCTGTCATTTCCCCTCATGGGGACCGGTAAGCCATTTTCTTAGTCTCAAACAGAATAAAGGGCTTAATATGGGCTATAAAACTGGTAGACATTTTTATGGGCAAGATCGATTGCTTTATTTGGGCATTTTATACAGCTTGAGGTTGAATTTCACACTTATAAACTTTGGGGAACGTTTTTTAATGTCAGGCACTGGTTTAGACACCTTTCCAGTCAGGAAGGGCCTTCCCTGTAGTAGGCTGAACCTCATTTTCGCGCCATTACTGCGCAGTTACTTTTGAGAGCAGGACATGCAGCTGCATGTGTGTGGATCTGAAAGTAGTTGAAAAGGTTCCTAGAAGGCTTCATTTGGTATCATATTCCCCCTGGGTTTGGTAAAGTCGCAGCAAAGGCTGTAGCTGGGACTGTAGAGGGGTTAAAACTGTAACTGGCTCTGGTTTCTTCATTTTAAGGGATAAAGGTCTGAAATTTGGGGTGCAATGCTTTGAATGCTTTAAGACACTGTGGTGAAAATTTGGTAAAATTTGAACAATTCCTTCATTGTTTTTCACATATTCAGTAATAAAGTGTGCCATGTTTAAAATTTAAAGAGACAGTAACGGTTTCGATTTAAAACGGTTTTTGTACTTTATTAACAAGTTTAAGCCTGTTTAACATGTCTGTACCTTCAGATAAGCTATGTTCTGTATGTATGGAATTGTGTGATAATTTTGCCATACAACCAAACAAAGTAAGGACACAGATAGTAAAGTTGCCCAAGATGATTCATCAGATGAAGGGAGTAGACATAGTTCTACTTCATCTCACTCTGTGTCTACACCAGTTTTGCCCACGCAGTTTTGCCCACGCAGGAGACCCCTAGTACTTCTAGCGCGCCAATGCTTGTTACTATGCAACAATTGACGGCAGTAATGGATAACTCCATAGCTAATATTTTATCCAAAATGCCTGCATTTCAGAGAGAGCGCAATTGCTCTGTTTTAAACACTGTAGAGCAGGAGGGCGCTGATGATAATTGCTCTGTCATACCCTCACACCAATCTGAAGGGGCCATGAGGGAGGTTTTGTCAGATGGGGAAATTTCAGATTCAGGTAGAATTTCCCAACAGGCAGAACCTGATGTTGTGACATTTAAATTTAAATTAGAGCATCTCCGCGCACTGCTTAAGGAGGTGTTATCTACTCTGGATGATTGTGACAACCTGGTCATTCCAGAAAAATTGTGTAAGATGGACAAGTTCCTAGAGGTTCCGGTGCACCCCGATGCTTTTCCTATACCCAAGCGGGTGGCGGACATAGTGAACAAGGAGTGGGAGAAGCCCGGCATACCTTTTGTTCCCCCTCCTATATTTAAGAAATTATTTCCTATGGTCGACCCCAGAAAGGACTTATGGCAGACAGTCCCTAAGGTCGAGGGGGCAGTTTCTACACTAAACAAGCGCACTACTATTCTTATCGAGGATAATTGTGCTTTCAAAGATCCTATGGATTAAAAATTGGAGGGTTTGCTGAAAAAGATTTTTGTACAGCAAGGTTACCTCCTGCAACCTATTTCGTGCATTGTTCCTGTCACTACAGCAGCGTGGTTCTGGTTTGAGGATCTAGAAAAGTCGCTAAATAGAGAGACTCCGTATGAGGAGGTTATGGACAGAATACACGCACTTAAGTTAGCTAATTCCTTTATTTTAGATGCCGCTTTGCAGTTGGCTAGATTAGCGGCGAAAAATTCAGGGTTTGCAATTGTGGCGCGCAGAGCGCTCTGGCTAAAGTCTTGGTCAGTGGATGTATCTTCCAAGACAAAATTGCTTAATATCCCTTTCAAGGGTAAAACCCTCTTTGGACCAGAGTTGAAAGAGATTATCTCAGACATCACTGGGAGTAAGGGCCATGCCCTCCCACAAGATAGGCCTTTCAAGGCCAAGAATAAGTCTAATTTTCGTTCCTTTCGCAATTTCAGGAACGGACCGGCCTCCAACTCTGCAGTCTCTAGACCAGAGGGTAATGCTTCACAGACCAAACCAGCTTGGAAACCGATGCAAGGCTGGAACAAGGGTAAACAGGCCAAGAAGCCTGCTGCTGCTACCAAAACAGCATGAAGGAGTAGCCCCCGATCCGGGACCGGATCTAGTAGGGGGCAGACTCTCTCTCTTCGCTCAGGCTTGGGCAAGAGATGTTCAGGATCCCTGGGCACTAGAAATAGTTTCTCAGGGTTATCTTCTGGAATTCAAGGAACTACCCCCAAGGGGAAGGTTCCACATGTCTCACTTATCTTAAAACCAAATAAAGAGACAGGCATTCTTACATTGTGTAGAAGACCTGTTAAAAATGGGAGTGATACACCCAGTTCCAACTGTGGAACAAGGACTGGGTTTTTACTCAAATCTGTTTGTAGTTCCCAAAAAAGAGGGAACCTTCAGACCAATTCTGGATTTAAAGATTCTAAACAAATTTCTCAAAGTGCCATCGTTCAAAATGGAAACTATCCGAACGATTTTACCTACAATCCAGGAGGGTCAATTTATGACTACCGTGGATCTAAAGGATGCGTATCTACATATTCCTATCCAGAAAGATCATCATCAGTTCCTAAGGTTCGCCTTTCTGGACAAACATTACCACTTTGTGGCTCTCCCTTTCTGGCTAGCCACTGCTCCAAGGATTTTCACAAAGGTACTCGGGTCCTTTCTAGCAGTTCTAAGACCAAGGGGCATTGCAGTGGCACCTTACTTGGACGACATTCTGATACAAGCGTTGTCTCTTTCAAAGGCAAAGGCTCACACAGACATCGTTCTGGCCTTTCTCAGATCTCACGGGTGGAAGGTGAACATAGAAAAAAGTTCCCTGTCTCCGTCGACAAGAGTTCCTTTCTTGGGGACAATAATAGATTCTTTAGAAATGAAGATTTTCCTGACAGATGTCAGAAAGTCAAAACTTCTAAACTCTTGTCAAGTTCTTCACTGTGTTCCACGACCTTCCATAGCTCAGTGCATGGAAGTAGTAGGGTTGATGGTTGCAGCAATGGACATAGTTCCTTTTGCGCGAATTCATCTAAGACCATTACAACTGTGCATGCTGAAACAGTGGAATGGGGACTATACAGACTTGTCTCCAGTGATTCAAGTAGATCAGAAGACCAGAGACTCACTCCGTTGGTGGCTAACCCAGGATCACCTGTCCCAGGGAATGAGCTTCCGCAGACCAGAGTGGGTCATCGTCACGACCGACGCCAGTCTAGTGGGCTGGGGCGCGGTCTGGGACTCCCTGAAAGCTCAGGGTCTATGGTCTCGGGAAGAGTCTCTTCTCCCGATAAACATTCTGGAACTGAGAGCGATTTTCAATACTCTCAGGGCTTGGCCTCAACTAGCAAAGGCCAGATTCATAAGATTCCAATCAGACAACATGACGACTGTTGCTTACATCAACCATCAGGGGGGAACAAGGAGTTCTCTAGCGATGAGAGAAGTGACCAATATCATAAAATGGGCGGAGGATCACTCCTGCCACCTATCTGCGATCCACATCCCAAGAGTGGAAAACTGGGAGGCGGATTATCTGAGTCGTCAGACATTCCATCCGGGGGAGTGGGAACTCCACCCGGAGAGATTTGCCCAGTTGACGCAATTATGGGGCATTCCAGACATGGATCTGATGGCGTCTCGTCAGAACTTCAAGGTTCCTTGCTACGGGTCCAGATCCAGGGATCCCAAGACGACTAGTGGATGCATTAGTAGCGCCTTGGACCTTCAACCTACCTTATGTGTTTCCACCGTTTCCTCTCATTCCCAGGCTGGTAGCCAGGATCAAACAGGAGAGGGCCTCAGTGATTTTGATAGCTCCTGCGTGGCCATGCAGGACTTGGTATGCAGACCTGGTGGATATGTCATCGGCTCCACCATGGAAGCTACCTTTGAGACAGGATCTTCTAGTACAGGGTCCATTCGAACATCCAAATCTAGTCTCTCTCCAGCTGACGGCTTGGAAATTGAACGCTTGATTTTATCTAAGCGTGGGTTTTCGGATTCTGTGATAGATACTCTGGTACAAGCCAGAAAACCTGTAACTAGAAAAATTTACCATAAAATATTGAAAAAATATATCTGTTGGTGTGAATCCAAGGGATTCTCATGGAGTAAGATCAGAATTCCTAGGATCCTTTCCTTCCTACAAGAAGGTTTGGATAAGGGATTATCAGCGAGTTCTCTAAAGGGACAGATTTCTGCTTTATCTGTCTTGTTACACAAACGACTGGCAGCTGTGCCAGATGTTCAAGCTTTTGGTCAGGATCAAGCCTGTTTACAGACCTTTGACTCCTCCCTGGAGTCTAAATTTAGTTCTTTCAGTTCTACAAGGGGTTCCGTTTGAACCTTTACATTCCTTAGATATTAAGTTGTTATCTTGGAAAGTTTTGTTTTTAGTTGCTATTTCTTCTGCTAGAAGAGTTTCTGAGTTATCTGCTCTGCAGTGTACTCCACCCTATCTGGTGTTCCATTCAGATAAGGTTATTTTGCGTACTAAACCTGGTTTTCTTCCAAAAGTTGTTTCCAACAAGAATATTAACCAGGAAATAGTTGTTCCTTCTTTGTGTCCGAATCCAGTTTCAAAGAAGGAACGTTTGTTACTCAATTTAGATGTAGTCCGTGCTTTAAAGTTCTATCTAGAAGCAACAAAGGATTTCAGACAAACATCTTCTCTGTTTGTCGTCTATTCTGGTAAAAGGAGAGGTCAAAAAGCTACTGCTACCTCTCTTTCCTTTTGGCTGAAAAGCATCATCCGATTGGCTTACGAGACTGCCGTACGGCAGCCTCCTGAAAGAATCACAGCTCACTCTACTAGGGCTGTGGCTTCCACATGGGCCTTCAAGAACGAGGCTTCTGTTGATCAGATATGTAAGGCAGCGACTTGGTCTTCCCTGCACACTTTTGCCAAATTCTACAAATTTGATACTTTTGCTTCTTCGGAGGCTATTTTTGGGAGAAAGGTTTTGCAAGCTGTGGTGCCTTCTGTTTAGGTAACCCGATTGGCTCCCTCCCTTCATCCGTGTCCTAAAGCTTTGGTATTGGTTCCCACAAGTTATGGATGACGCCGTGGACCGGACACACCAATGTTGGAGAAAACAGAATTTATGCTTACCTGATAAATTACTTTCTCAAACGGTGTGTCCGGTCCACGGCCCGCCCTGGTTTTTTAATCAGGTTTGATGAATTTATTTCTTTAACTACAGTCACCACAGCACCCTATGGTTTCTCCTGTTTTTCTCCTGTCCGTCGGTCGAATGACTAGGGTGGGCGGAGCCTAGGAGGGACTATATGGACAGCTTTTGCTGTACTCTTTGCCATTTCCTGTTGGGGAAGAGATATTCCCCACAAGTTATGGATGACGCCATGGACCGGACACACCGTTGGAGAAAGTAATTTATCAGGTAAGCATAAATTCTGTTTCTTCCTCTCAGAAGCAAGGTTCCTCTTGTTCCATCTGGAAGCCAAGTTTTAGCTGGAAGAAGTCTAAGCAGTCCAAGGAATCTACTCCCTCATCCAAGTCTGAATAAAGGGGCGGTCCCCGATCCAGAGGCTCTAGATGGGGCAGGTTACGCCTTTGTCAGAAGAGGGCTTGGTTTCAGGCTATTCAGGATCCCTGGGTTCCAAATATAGTCTCCCAGAGATATCGAATATAATTCAGAACAAGGCCTCCTTTTTTTTCCAATGTTCTGAGAAATCCTGTGAAGGCTCAGGCATTTAATTTTTTCAGTCCGTTTTGCATCAAGAATCTATGGGAATAATTGATATTGTTCCTTTGTTGGAACAGGGAAAGGGGTTTTATTCCAACCTCTTCATTGTTCCAAAGGAGGAGGGAGCTTTCAGACCAGTTCTGGATCTAAAAGCGAAGTTTCTACTTTCAAAATGTAGGCTATTCTGACTATTCTACCTTTTCTTTAGCAAGGTCAGTTTATGTCCCAATAGATTAAAAGGATGCCTACCCTCATTATCCTATTCATAATGACAATAATCAGTTCCTAAGGTTTGCTTTTCTAGACGAGCTTTCTCAATTTGTTGTTCTACCGTTTGGTCTGGCTTCAGCTCCCAGAATTTTCTCCAAGATCCTGGTTACCCTTTTGTCTGTGATTTGGGTATTAGATCCCAAGAGTAATGGATCATTGACTCTTACCACCTGTATGAAAGAAAATATAATGTATGCTTACCTGACAAATTAATTTCTTTCATGGTGGTGAGGGTCCACAAGACCTTACCCTGTGTTTTTTGCTAATGTTGGTTTAATCTTGCACACATCATTTTTCTTTTTTTTTACTTTCTATTTTTTTTTTCTTTTTTTTGCTATTATTTATTTTTCTACCTAATTTGCTTGGCTGTATCGTAGACTGATGTACCTATGAGGTAGGAGGGGGTTTTATAGAGCTTGTGGAGTTTGAGAATTTTTGCATCCTCCTAGTGACTGGGAAGAGCAATTCCCGGAGTAACGAATTGTGGACTCTCATCACCTTGAAAGAAATTGAGTTATCAGGTAAGCATATTTTTTTTTTTAATTATTATTTACATTTAGATTTCTTTAAGTTTATTCCATTAATATCACATGCTGGCCAACTAATTATTGTATTTGAGAACTTGCCAGTTGTCCTATAAAACTAATTTTCTAAGAGCCCTATCTTCATTTCTATTCACTCTCTTGGTTAGAAATTGAAGAAGGCATGGTGTTCTATCTTTAAATAACTAATATTACATTCTTATGTACTTTGTATTATAACAAAAAAAATATCGGGAAATAAATGCATTGCTGTTTTGTAATCCTTTGCAGTGAGCCACACGCACGATTTTATGCAGCTCAGATAGTGCTAACATTTGAATACCTCCATTCACTAGACCTCATATACAGAGATCTTAAACCAGAAAATCTTTTAATTGATCAACAAGGATATATTCAGGTATGTATATATATGGCTTTGAATTCATTATATTTTATAATGTGTTTGGGCAATATTCTATTTAATGGTTTACATTTGGTCCCATCCCCTCTCCAAGCTGTCCCATTTTACAGATAAAAATATTCCGAAATTCCAACCTTTTTTTTTGCTCCCAAGCAGTTTGGATAAAGGGTTTTGTTCCTGTATCAACTGCCATTGTGCTTTACCAAATTACTTTAAGTATCTTGCTTATAAGCTCTCACTGGACTCAGGACATACAAAAAATGGTCCAAGGCTTGAGAAATAAGTGGTATTTTGATGGTAAAATATCTAGCTAATTATCTAGCAAAACATAGTTATTCACATTCAGATGCAAACCCTAAAAACAGTAAAACATTTATAAAAGCATAATTACAATGTACGCATGCCTTTTATTTGTTTCAGCTTCCTTACTATGGGACAAAGTGCCAGTTTAGCCTGCACAATTGTTGCTCAAAAAGTTAATTGCTATTATAACTGGATGTGTTTCCGTATCAGAAAAAGTATTTGAGAATCAAAATCGTTTTCAAATGTAAAGAAAATAAACAAAACAATTAAATAACTTAAAGGCAATCAATTGCTAACACTGCCTAAACTAGTATTTATAGTATTTACCTCCTATTCCTAGTATAGTGTTTCAATGAAAATTGTTAATTTTCACCTGTCCTCTAGTTTTAATAGGGAAATATTCATATTATAATCTGATATATCCAAATCATTTTTTAACCCCTTAATCACCGCAATGTACCCTGTTCGTTGCTGGTCGTTAAGGGATAGTTTGTTTATAATAGCGTGGGTCTTGCTGCGAGCAGCAAGACCGCAATACTACACCCTCCCTCCGTCCTGCTGGCTTCTAAAAATAGATATGAGATGAGCAATCCCCATAGAAATACCAGCTGCGTACAGGGTATGTCACCAGCCGTTAAGGGGTTAAATATATGTTGTAAAGGGGAATTACAGTAACAAAATTATAGTATGTCACATATACAGGTTTAGTCAGTTCTTTTACCAACTGTTAACATTGTCAATAAAGTGGTATGGATACATAAATTAAAATTGGAGAAACACAGTAAACTGACACATTACCAGTGTAAAAATAAAGATAAATAAAGAAGAAATAAATAAATAAAGAAGAATGAGGATACTGATATGTTAAAACCATATAATTGTCCCTATGTATTTTCTTTGATTTCCCTTAAAAGTTGTTATTGCCATTGTAGCAAAGAGACAAGTTGGGTATTCAGCTTCATGCTCGCTTTGCAGAACTTAAAGGGATATTGTACACCAATATTCATTATAACTGCATGTAATAGACACTACTTTGAACAAGAATATGCACAGATACAGATATAAAAAGAAGCTCCCAATTTAGCACTGTTTATGGGTTAGTCTGGGACACCCACCCCCTGCGTATAAAAAGATTGTTTATACAAACAGAAGCAATATGAAGTCTGTATACGTCGGTATACATCTAAAACTTTGGTCCTTGGTTAGGAGTCAATCAGCACAATGTTATTTAAAAATAAGCAAAACTATAAATATTGTTCCAAAAACACCCCCATATGGACTATATAAATGGATCATCTACAAAACATTTATGGTATGAAAAATATTGTGTACACTGTCCCTTTTATAAGATATAGTCCAACAGTGGATGTAAATACTATGTAAAAGTTTTTGACCAAGTGTGTTAGATCACCTGAACATGGTCCTGCTCCCATTAAAGGGATATAAAAACCCCAATTTTTCTTTCATGATTCAGATAGAGAATTTTTAGCAACTTAGCAAATCTAAGAAAATTAGAAAGTTGCTTAAAATTGCATGCTATATCCGAAATATGAAATTAAAAATGTGGGGTTCATATCCCTTTAAATGAATAGTCTAGTAAAAATTAAGCAACTTTCTAATTTACTCCTATTATCATTTTTTCCTCGTTCTTTTTGGTATCTTTATTTGAATGTAAGCTTAGGAGCCAGACCATTTTTGGTTCAGCACCTGGGTAGCGCTTGCTGATTGGTGGCTACATTTAGACACCAATCAGAAAGTGCTTCCAGGTTCTGAACCAAAAATGGGCCGGCTCCTATGCTTACATCCCTGCTTTTTCAAATAAAGATACCAAGAGAATGAAGAAAAATTGATAATAGGAGTAAATTAGAAAGTTGTTTAAAATTGCCTGCTCTGTCTGAATCATGAAAGTTTAATTTTGACTAAACTATTCCTTTAATGTTATAATGGAGTTTCTCAGGTGAAATATCATGACACCAAGTTAAACCATTCTGTTTTAGTTAGTATCTTTTGTTGTTTCTAATATTTGGTTATCAATCTCTTTGCACAAATGACTATACGCTTAAAAGACCATTATATATAGTAGAACTGCAAAATCAACAAATGCATACTAAAAAAAGACAATGCAACAGCACTTACTCTGAATTTTAAAGGGACAGTCTACACCTGTGATACCCTTATTTTTAATTATTGTCCCCCAGGCAATCCACTTGCATCTTTTTTCATTAAAAAGTGTATATGGCAATAAAGAATAAAAAAAAAAAAAATGAAATCTAGTGCCGTTTTACAATCTACAATGCTCTGCAGCGTTGCATGGGGTTTCGGCAATTTCAATACTAGCCTCTAACAAGCAACTCGCAAATTCGCAGTTTTTTTGGGAGCATGCACAGAGATTAGTGCATGCACGTTTGGCTAGCTGTGTCATTTGATTGTGAATTTTGCATATGCCATTGGGTATGTGCAACATGTAAGCCAGAAGGTTTTTTTTCTTTAATTAAATAAAAAAAAAACACAGATGTGCCTTGTGAATTTCACATTAGACACTAAGTAAAACAGGAAGATGCAGCAGGACAATCTGCTACGATAATGAAAACTTTTGTCTTCTCTTCTGGTTTTCATTACCACACAAATCAGACACTGCGCATGCGCTAACACTAAGGCAGGTCATTATGACGTCGCAGCTCATCACGAGCATCTATTTAGAAGAAGGAAGGACAAAAACGACTTTTGGGGCCATTTTAAAATTCAAAACGGCGCTAGAAAAAGGAAAAAATTCTTATAATCTGGTGTGGACTTTAAAATACAAACCGTTGCCGCAGCATTGTACAGTCACTAAATGGTGTAGACTGTCCCTTTAAATGAACAGTAGATTTTTTTTTCTGTCAAATTTCAAAATTGACTTTACTTTGTCAGCCCCCTGTTTCATGTGACAACCATCAGAGAATCACTCGTATACATATACACTGTGAACTCTTGCACATGCTCAGTAGTAGCTATGGCCTCAAAGTGTGCAAATAAAATATGGTGCACAATTTTATAATGGAAGTGAATTGGAAAGTTTTTTAAAACGGAATGTTCTATATGAATCATAAAAGTTTAGTGTCACTTTAAAAAGAGATTTCCTGTCTATACATAGGAGGAAGATTGGACAGTTTGTAACATTTTTAGTGAGGAAATGCCTATCAAAGTGTTAAGAACCTTTGACTATTTCTCCAGAATGGTTTTATAAGTCGGTATTGCTACCGTATGTGTAATAGGGGATATCCAAATCCTTTTATAATTATAGTAGTGATTTTAAATTGCTTCTAATCACCTGACACTACAAAATATGTATTTATTTATTTTAAATAGGTAACAGACTTTGGGTTTGCCAAAAGAGTAAAGGGCAGAACATGGACATTATGTGGAACACCAGAATATTTGGCTCCTGAAATAATTTTGAGCAAGGTAAATAACTTTGTAAAACTTTTTTAAATGTGTTGATAACAGATTGTGATTAGATAACCTTGCCATTCCCAGTGTCCTTCCAAGGATTTATGTATTGGGCACACCACCCGGATAATTTTACTGATTACACAGCTAAAATTTAAAGTGATGGTAAATCCTAGCGTTTGTGAAACACTAGGAATTAACAGTGGAACAAATAAAGGGGATTTTTAGTCATGAAGTATAAAATGCTTCATGCTGAAAGTTCCTCTATTTGTCTGAAGGGTTTGCAGTGATGAGCGCCTCCGGCAGTCCACAGGAGAATATGAGGTGACGTTTCGGCCTCTTGGCCAGTAGCGGGCTAGCTATATCCAGCATGGCGCTAGTTGGCCCACATGGCCCTTGGCTAAGATGTGGAATCGTCATCTCACAGCAAAATAGCGTTCTGCCGTGGGTGGCCTGAAGCATTCATCGCGGCCACCCAAATAAAGGGACTTTCAAATGACTGAAAGTCCCCCTTTATTTGTTCCACTGGTAAGTCATAGCGTTTCACAAATGCTAGGATTTACCATCACTTTACGGCAATATTAAGTTTGTGAAAATTAATGAATGTTGCACGTATTAATTTCTTTCATAAAATGGTGAGAGTCTACAAGATATCACCTGGGATTAAATTACAGTCTACTAGGAGGAGGCAAAAACACCCAACACCCAACATGCCAGAGCATTTAATGTCTTCCAGATTCCCAGAATCCTCAAGCCCATTTTTTGCCTCCAGGAAGAATTGAGGCGAATTTATAAGTGCAGATTTACACGTTGTTGAGAAGGGCTCTCTAACCAATCTGAGAACCATTTTCCCCCACAGAATAACTGTTAATGACAGAGTTCAAGATCAGAGTTTCAGCCAGACAGTGATATGAGTGTGGAGATGCCACCAGCCTCCCAGATGAAATGTGGGCATGCCTGTAAATCCCCTGATCAACAGTGTGCTGCTACTTTTTTACCTTTTGACTCTTTTTTTTTTATTTATTAATTTTTTTATTTAATTTTTAAATTTTTATTACAATTTTGAAATATTGTGTGTTTAAATTTACAATTTAGTTCCTGTGACTACTGCGGTCTGGCGTGATCCCTGACCTTGTTTTTGTGGAAGCTTCCCTAGAAGAAATTTAGGATCGTTTGAAGCTAGTCAAGACTGCAAACAACTTTATATGTGATGCAGTGATTGAAATATGACTCATTAATGTGAAAAGTGCTGTGATGATTGTATTTTGGCTAGACAAGCTTTAGGGCTCAAGTCATGGACTGCTAACATGGTGTCCTAAAAGCAGACTTCTATTCCATCCTTTTCAAGGAAAATTTTTTTGTTTAGACCTGGACTAGATGCTATTGTTGCAACAGTCACTGAAGGTAAGCAAACATTCCTGCCACAACACAAAAAGCAAAAAATCACAAGGATTGTCCAGGAGCCTAGTTACACAACGGATTCGTGCTCACCCACTAGTTTCACCTCCCTCCAAAGGTGTAACAGCAAGTAACGCCAAAAAACAAAGATTGTGGGGAGCGCCCCAAAGAGGCTATCCGTTTCGGCTAATTAATTAATTCAATTTTTATCTAGTTTGCCAAACATCTATTATTCCAATCATATATGGATATCATTCAATTAATAATAGACTACTTGGAGTAAAAGGATTAATACAATTTCTCCTGTTAAGTGTAGTCAGTCCACGGGTCATCATTACTTATGGGATATTAACTCCTCCCCAACAGGAAGTGCAAGAGGATCACCCAAGCAGAGCTGCTATATAGCTCCTCCCCTCTACGTCACACCCAGTCATTCTCTTGCACCCAACTAATAGATAGGATGTGTGAGAGGACTGTGGTGATTAAACTTAGTTTTTTATATCTTCAATCAAAAGTTTGTTATTTTAAACGGCACCGGAGTGTGTTTCCTTCTCAGGCAGAATTTGAAGAAGAATCTACCTGAGTTTTTGTGTATGATCTTAGCGGACGTAACTAAGATCCGTTTGCTGTTCTCGGCCATTCTGAGGAGTAAGGTAACTTCAGATCAGGGGACAGCGGGCAGGTTCACCTGCAAAGAGGTATGTTGCAGTATATTATTTTCTAAGGAATGGAATTGACTGAGAAAATACTGCTAATACCGATATAATGTAAGTACAGCCTTAAATGCAGTAGTAGCAACTGGTATCAGGCTGATATGTATATATGTTTACACTTAAGTATTTCTGGGGAATGGCACTTCACTGGGAAAATACTGTATGCATATAACTTTTAGCCTAACTTGCAGTGTGAGCGACTAGCAGCAGGCTTTTTAATGACATTTCATATATTAGATTTTAAACGTTTACTGGCATGTTAAATCATTTAATTATCTGAGGTACTTGGTGAAAATTGTTTTGGGCTTTATTTTCCACATGGCTGTCGTTTGTTTTAAATTAAAACAGTTTACTGAGCTTCCCTCATTGTTGTAGTGTGAGTGGGAGGGGCCTATTTTGGCGCTTTTACTACGCATCAGAAATTCAGTCACAGTCTGTCTTTTCTCCCTGCATGATCCAGGACGTCTCTACAGAGCTCAGGGGTCTTCAAAACTAGTTTTGAGGGAGGTAATCACTCACAGCAGACCTGTGAGACTGTGCTTGACTGTGATAAAAACGCTTATATTTTCAATTGTTATCCGTTTTTTTTCTGATATTAAGGGTTAATCATCCATTGCTAATGAGTACAATCCTTTGCTAAATTTGGTTTCTATAACTAATCCGGTTCATTGTTATTCAACTGGGACAGTTTTTGTGTGCTTCTTAAAGGCACAGTAACGTTTTTACATATTGCTTGTAAATTTAGTTGAAAAGTATTTCCAAGCTTGCTAGTCTAATTGCTAGTTTGTTTAAACATGTCTGACACAGAGGAATCTCTTTGTGCAATATGTTCAAAAGCCAAGCTGGAGCCCAATAGAAATTTATGTACTAATTGCATTGATGCTACTTTAAATAAAAGTCAATCTGTACATGTTAAGCAACATTCACCAGACAACGAGGGGGAAGTTATGCCGACTAACTTGCCTCGCGTGTCAGTACCTGCATCTCCCGCTCAGGAGGTGCGTGATATTGTAACGCCAAGTACATCAGGGCGGCCATTACAAATCACTCTACAAGACATGGCTAATGTTATGACTGAAGTTTTGTCTAAATTGCCAGAACTTAGAGGTAAACGAGATCACTCTGGGATGAGAACAGAGTATACTGATAATGCTAGGGCCATGTCTGATACTGCGTCACAATTTGCAGAGCATGAGGACGGAGAGCTTCATTCTGCGGGTGACGGATCTGATCCAAATAAGCTGGATTCAGACATTTCAAATTTTAAGTTTAAGCTGGAAAACCTCTGTGAATTACTAGGGGAGGTGTTAGCGGCTCTGAATGATTGTAACACAGTTGCAATTCCAGAGAAAATGTGTAGGTTGGATAAATATTTTGCGGTACCGACGAGTACTGACGTTTTTCCTATACCTAAGAGACTTACTGAAATTATTACTAAGGAGTGGGATAGACCCGGTGTGCCTTTCTCACCCCCTCCTATATTCAGAAAAATGTTTCTAATAGACGCCACCACACGGGACTTATGGCAAACGGTCCCTAAGGTGGAGGGAGCAGTTTCTACTTTAGCTAAGCGTACCACTATCCCGGTGGAGGATAGCTGTGCCTTTTCAGATCCAATGGATAAAAAGTTAGAGGGTTACCTTAAGAAAATGTTTGTTCAACAAGGTTTTATATTACAACCCCTTGCATGCATTGCGCCTGTCACGGCTGCGGCAGCATTTTGGTTTGAGTCTCTGGAAGAGACCCTTGACTCAGCGACATTAGATGAGATTTCACACAAGCTTAAAACCCTTAAGCTAGCTAATTCATTTATTTCTGATGCCGTAGTACATTTAACTAAACTTACGGCTAAGAATTCCGGATTCGCCATTCAGGCACGCAGAGCGCTGTGGCTAAAATCCTGGTCAGCTGATGTAACTTCTAAATCGAAATTACTTAACATACCTTTCAAGGGGCAGACTTTATTCGGGCCCGGTTTGAAAGAAATTATCGCTGATATTACGGGAGGTAAAGGCCATGCCCTGCCTCAAGACAGAGCCAAACCCAGGGCTAGACAGTCTAATTTTCGTGCCTTTCGTAACTTCAAGGCAGGAGCAGCTTCAACTTCCTCTGCTCCAAAACAGGAAGGAGCTGTTGCTCGCTACAGACAAGGCTGGAAACCTAACCAGGCCTGGAACAAGGGCAAGCAGGCCAGAAAACCTGCTGCTGCCCCTAAGACAGCATGAAGTGAGGGCCCCCGATCCGGAAACGGATCTAGTGGGGGGCAGACTCTCTCTCTTCGCCCAGGCTTGGGCAAGAGATGTCCAGGATCCCTGGGCGTTGGAGATCATATCTCAGGGATATCTTCTGGACTTCAAAGCTTCTCCTCCACAAGGGAGATTTCACCTTTCTAGGTTGTCAACAAACCAGATAAAGAAAGAGGCGTTTCTACGCTGTGTACAAGACCTTTTACTAATGGGAGTGATCCACCCAGTTCCGCGGTCGGAACACGGACAAGGGTTTTACTCAAATCTGTTTGTGGTTCCCAAAAAAGAGGGAACCTTCAGACCAATATTGGATTTAAAGATCCTAAACAAATTCCTAAGAGTTCCATCGTTCAAGATGGAAACTATTCGGACAATCTTACCCATGATCCAAAGAGGTCAGTACATGACCACAGTGGATTTAAAGGATGCTTACCTTCACATACCGATTCACAAGGATCATTACCGGTATCTAAGGTTTGCCTTCCTAGACAGGCATTACCAGTTTGTAGCTCTTCCCTTCGGGTTGGCTACGGCTCCAAGAATCTTTACAAAGGTTCTGGGCTCTCTTCTGGCGGTACTAAGACTGCGAGGAATTTCGGTATCTCCGTACCTAGACGACATTCTGATACAAGCGTCAAGCTTTCAAACTGCCAAGTCTCATACAGAGTTAGTACTGGCATTTCTAAGGTCGCATGGGTGGAAAGTGAACGAGGAGAAGAGTTCTCTCTTACCACTCACAAGAGTTCCCTTCTTGGGGACTCTTATAGATTCTGTAGAAATGAAAATTTACCTGACAGAGGACAGGTTAACAAAGCTTCTAAATGCTTGCCGTGCCCTTCATTCCATTCAACACCCGTCAGTGGCTCAATGCATGGAGGTAATCGGCTTAATGGTAGCGGCAATGGACATAGTTCCTTTTGCACGCCTGCACCTCAGACCGCTGCAATTGTGCATGCTAAGTCAGTGGAATGGGGATTACTCAGATTTGTCCCCTACGCTGAATCTGGATCAAGAGACCAGAGATTCTCTTCTATGGTGGCTTTCTCGGCCACATCTGTCCAGGGGGATGCCCTTCAGCAGGCCAGACTGGACAATTGTAACTACAGACGCCAGCCTACTAGGTTGGGGCGCTGTCTGGAATTCCCTGAAGGCTCAGGGATCATGGACTCAAGAGGAGAGTCTCCTTCCAATAAACATTCTGGAATTGAGAGCAGTTCTCAATGCCCTTCTGGCTTGGCCTCAGTTAGCAACTCTGAGGTTCATCAGGTTTCAGTCGGACAACATCACGACTGTGGCTTACATCAACCATCAGGGAGGGACAAGAAGTTCCTTAGCGATGATGGAAGTATCAAAGATAATTCGCTGGGCAGAGTCTCACTCTTGCCACCTGTCAGCGATCCACATCCCAGGAGTGGAGAACTGGGAGGCGGATTTCCTAAGTCGCCAGACTTTTCATCCGGGGGAGTGGGAACTTCATCCGGAGGTCTTTGCCCAAATACTTCGACGTTGGGGCAAACCAGATATGGATCTCATGGCGTCTCGCCGGAACGCCAAGCTTCCTCGTTACGGGTCCAGGTCCAGGGACCCGGGAGCAGTCCTGATAGATGCCTTGACAGCACCTTGGACCTTCAGGATGGCTTATGTGTTTCCACCCTTCCCGATGCTTCCTCGTTTGATTGCCAGGATCAAACAGGAGAAAGCATCAGTGATTCTAATAGCGCCTGCGTGGCCACGCAGGACCTGGTATGCAGATCTAGTGGACATGTCATCCTGTCCACCTTGGTCTCTGCCTCTGAGACAGGACCTTCTAATTCAGGGTCCTTTCGAACATCAAAATCTAATTTCTCTGAAGCTGACTGCATGGAAATTGAACGCTTAATTTTATCAAAGCGTGGATTTTCGGAGCCAGTAATTGATACCTTAATACAGGCTAGGAAACCTGTTACCAGGAAAATTTACCATAAGATATGGCGTAAATACTTACACTGGTGCGAATCCAAGGGTTACTCATGGAGTAAGGTTAGGATTCCTAGGATATTGTCTTTTCTACAAGAAGGTTTAGAAAAGGGTTTATCTGCAAGTTCTTTAAAGGGACAGATCTCAGCTCTGTCCATCCTTCTACACAAACGTCTGTCAGAAGTTCCAGACGTTCAGGCTTTTTGTCAGGCTTTGGCTAGAATTAAGCCTGTGTTTAAGACTGTAGCTCCACCGTGGAGCTTAAACTTAGTTCTTAACGTTTTACAGGGTGTTCCGTTTGAACCCCTTCATTCCATTGATATCAAGCTATTATCTTGGAAAGTTCTGTTTTTAATGGCTATTTCCTCGGCTCGTAGAGTCTCTGAGTTATCAGCCTTACATTGTGATTCTCCGTATCTGATTTTTCATTCAGATAAGGTAGTTCTGCGTACTAAACCTGGGTTCTTACCTAAGGTTGTCACTAACAAGAATATCAATCAAGAGATTGTTGTTCCATCATTGTGTCCTAACCCTTCTTCAAAGAAGGAACGACTTCTGCACAATCTAGATGTAGTCCGTGCCCTGAAATTTTATTTACAGGCAACTAAAGATTTTCGCCAAACTTCTTCCCTGTTTGTCGTTTATTCTGGACAGAGGAGAGGTCAAAAAGCATCTGCTACCTCTCTATCCTTTTGGCTTCGTAGCATAATACGCTTAGCTTATGAGACTGCTGGACAGCAACCTCCTGAAAGGATTACAGCTCATTCTACTAGAGCTGTGGCTTCCACTTGGGCCTTTAAGAACGAGGCCTCTGTTGAACAGATTTGCAAGGCTGCAACTTGGTCTTCTCTTCATACTTTTTCCAAATTTTACAAATTTGACACTTTTGCTTCTTCGGAGGCTGTTTTTGGGAGAAAGGTTCTTCAGGCAGTGGTTCCTTCCGTATAGAGATCCTGCCTGTCCCTCCCGTCATCCGTGTACTTAGCTTTGGTATTGGTATCCCATAAGTAATGATGACCCGTGGACTGACTACACTTAACAGGAGAAAACATAATTTATGCTTACCTGATAAATTCCTTTCTCCTGTAGTGTAGTCAGTCCACGGCCCGCCCTGTTTTTTAAGGCAGGTCTAAATTTTTAAATTATACTCCAGTCACCACTGCACCCTATAGTTTCTCCTTTCTCGTTTGGTTCTCGGTCGAATTACTGGGTGTGACGTAGAGGGGAGGAGCTATATAGCAGCTCTGCTTGGGTGATCCTCTTGCACTTCCTGTTGGGGAGGAGTTAATATCCCATAAGTAATGATGACCCGTGGACTGACTACACTACAGGAGAAAGGAATTTATCAGGTAAGCATAAATTATGTTTTTATTCTCTGTAGAAAAAATATACATACAAATTATTATTTGCTCCAAATACATTCAATTAAATACAAGACACTGGTGTCCTATTCTAAACTGTTAAATGTTATCAAATATAAGCTCACAAATAAAAGCTCAATACATAAAAATTCATAAAAATTAATCAATATTAAAATCTAATAAACTGATTGAGTATATGCTGACATGTATAAACTTGAAATAGCGTTGCTACAGCAGTTTAAATATAATAATGACTAAATAAGATTGCTATAATTTGTTGCAACATTCGGCACAAGTTTGTTCAATGAGTTAGTTAGCAATTTAATATCGTCTGTAAGGTTCCAGGTAAACGCTTTGTTGGTATGCAAAGATGGTGTCTCTATAATAGCGTTAATGTTCCATTATATATTTTTTTCACCTTTACGATTACAGGGATAAGATACCTTATTTCTTCACACAGGCAGCTCAAACAATTTCACTAGCGTCTGCGCTGCCCATAGTCGGGTAACGGGTCACAGAATAATGCTGAAGATGTCGCTCGTCAGCGGTTGTTTAAATCTCCGGTTTGCTTTACCTTTGGAGTCCAGTAAGCCAATAAGATGGTGCACGCACTTATTCAAATTTGTCAACTCCTATTGCCCCAGCAGTTACGTCAGACGGACCTGAATTCTCCGGTTTCCCACTTCGACACTGATGTTGCGGTTATGGGAGTCAGATTGTGTTTTCTTTCACTGGGTCTTCACCTGCTATATTCACAGACAGGACTTAGGAACAAAACCACTGTTTAGGCTTACTCTCTCATGGAGCTGTGGATTCAACATCATTATTATCACCAATTCTAAATTCTTCCCCAAGTAACATGTTTATAATTGGAAGTTTTCTTCATTCAATTTAAGCCATTTAAAAGATCAAAGCCAGCTCCCCAAATTTGCATGTAGGTGCAGTTCTTATTCCATCTTAGCTGGTAAGGGGCATGTTAAGACTTTTTTTTTAAAAAAAAATTTGTTTGGTTCAATTCGGTCCAAACTTCTTAGATTTGGATACAGAATAGGATTCAGAGTAAAGCCGTCTGTGAGAAATATTTTTTTCTCTAACATATTCCAGCTATTCCAGTAAGGCTCACACTTTCCTGAAGTGTGTTTCAGTCCTGTATGTATTGGGTACTTGTGAAGCGCGGCTGGTCACCCGTTGGGGCTCAAGGCGCTGCTCAGACCTGGAGTTTTCTGGGGTATTTATACCAGTTCCTTTTTAGGAACAGGGTTTGGGGGTTTTATTCAAAACTATTCATTTTCCCAAAGATAGAAAATCTTTTTGAATTGTCATATAAGTATACCATCTTTTAGAATGGTGTTTATATGGTCTATTCTGCCTTTTTGGTCAGTAATGGCATTATTTGTTTACAATAGATGCATATCTTCATTTTTCTGTTTTCATTCAGATTATTTTCATTTTCTGAGATTCTCTTTTTTTGACAAGCATTACCAATTTGTTGCTTTTCCTTCTGGTCTAGCGACAGCTCTAAGAATCTTTTCAAGGTTCTCAGTGTTTCCTTATTTGGACTGTCTCGTGGTACTGGCTCAGTCTTTTCGTTCTGCGGAATCTCATATGATTCAACTTTTGTTGTTTCTTCAAGACATGGTTAGAGGATCTTTTTATCAAAAGCTCCTTGATTCTTCAGACAAGGGTCACCTTTTTTTAGGTTTCCAGATAGATTGTGTCAATGTCTTTGTCTCTAGCAGACAAGTGACAATTTTATTCGGTTCCGTTTGTCGGAACTTTCAGTCTCTATTATTTCCTTCAGTTGCTATATGCATGGAAGTTTTAGGTACTATGGCTGCAGCATTGGATTCGATTCCCTTTGTTCATTTTCATAAGAAACCTTTCCAGTTTTTTATACTGAATTAATGGTGCAGGGATTCTAGGATATCACTTTTTATAACTTTGAATCCCAATGTTCAACTATCTTTGATTTGGTGGTTAGATCACTATCATATAGTTCTACGGGTCTCTTTGGTTCATTCAACCTGGACCATGATCACTACAGATGTGAGTCTTTTAGGTTGGGAGGCTGTCTGGGGATCTCTATCAGCACAAGGGGTTTGGAAATCTCAGGAGGCGAGATTACCAATCGATATTTTGGAACTCCGTGCATTTTTCAGAGTTCTTCAGTTTTAGCTTCTTTTTGTAGAAAGAGACGTTATTATTTTTCAGACAGACAATGTCACAACTCTGGTGTATGTCAATCATCAGGGTGGGACTCTCAGTCCTTAGGCTGTGAAAGAAGTATCTTGGATACTTGCTTGGGCTAAATCCAGCTCCTGTCTAATTTCTGCGGTCCATTTCCCAGGTATAGACAATTGGGAAGCGGATTATCTCTGTCAATCAAGCTTTACATCCGGGAGAATGGTCTCTTTACCCAGATGTGTTTTTTCAAATTGTTCAGATGTGAGGGCTTCCAGAAATAGATTTGATGGCATCTCATCTAAACAAGGAACTTCCCAGGGGCCTATTCAGGTCTGGGGATCCTCTGGCGGAAGCAGTGTATACATTGACACTTCCTTGGAGTTATCAATCTGCCTATATTTTTTCACCTCTGGTTCTTCTTTTTAGAGTGATTTTCAAAATCATCAGGGAGCAATCTTTTGTGTTGCTGGTGGCTCCAGCATGGCCGCACAGGTTTTGGTATATGGTTCTTGTTCGGATGTCCAGTTGCCAATCTTGGTCACTTCCATTAGGGCCAGACCTTATATCTTAACATTCATTTTTTCCATCAGGAACTCAAATTATTAATTTGATGGTATGGAGATTTAACGCTTAGTACTTAGTCTTAGAAGTTTCTCTGACTCAGTGATTAATACTATGTTGCAGGCTTGTAAATCTGTGTTTAGTAAGATTTATTATCGAGTTTGAAAGATTTACATCTCTTGATGCTCTTCTCATAAATTCTCTTGGCATTCTTTTAGAATTCCTAGGATTTTATAGTTTCTTCAGGATGGTTTAGATAAGGGTTTTTGTCTGCAAGTTCCTTGCAAGGACAAATCTCTGCTTTTTCTGTGCTGTTTTCACAGAAAAAATTGCTAATCTTTCTGTTATTCATTGTTTTGTTCAGGCTTTGGTTCGTATCAAGTCTGTTATTTAAGCCAATTTCTCCTCCTTGGAGTCTTAATTTGGTTCTGAGGGCTTTACAGGCTCTTCCGTTTGAGCATATGCTTTCTTTGGACATTTAAATTACTTTCATGGAAAGTATTGTTCCTTTTAGACATCTCTTCAGCTAGTTTAGTTTTTGAATTATCTGCTCTTTCTTGTGTCTCCTTTTTCTGATTTTTCATCAGGATAAGGTGGTTTTGCTGTCTTCTTTTCAATTTTTACCTAAAGTTGTGAATTTTAAACATTAGTAGAGGAATTATTGTCCCTTGCTTGTGTCCTAATACTAAGAATTCTTTGGAGAGATTCTTACATTCTTTGGATGTGGTAAGAGTTTTAAACTTATGTTGAAGCTACTCAGATTTCAGAAAGACTTCTAGTCTATTTGTTATCTTTTCTGGTTTTAGGAAAGGTCAGAAGGCTTCTGCCATTTCTTTGGCATCTGGGTTAAAGCTTTTTGATTCATCTTGCTTATTTGGAGTCAGGTTAATCCCTGCCTCAGAGGATTACGGCTCATTCTACTAGGTCAGTTCCTACTTCCTGGACTTTTAAGAATGAAGCTTCTGTTGATCAGATTTGCAAAGCAACGAATTGGTCTTCTTTGCATACTTTTACTAAATTCTACCATTTTGATGTTTTCTCTTCTTCAGAAGCAGTTTTTGGTAGAATAGTACTTCAGGCAGCTGTTTCAGTTTGATTCTTCTGCCTATAACTTCAGTTTTTTTCATTATAAAAATTGAAATTTTTGATTTGGGCAGTGGATTAATTTTTCAGCGGAATTGGCTGTCTTTATTTTATCCCTCCCTCTCTAGTGACTCTTTCGTGGAAGTTCCACATCTTGGGTATCTGCTATCCCATACGTCACTAGCTCATGGACTCTTGCTAATTACATGAAAGAAAACATAATTTATGTAAGAACTTACCTGATAAATTCATTTCTTTCATATTAGCAAGAGTTCATGAGGCCCACCCTTTTTGTGGTGGTTATGATTTTTTTGTATAAAGCACAATTATTCCAATTCCTTATTTTTGATGCTTTCGCTCCTTTCTTATCACCCCACTTCTTGGCTGTTTGTTAAACTGAATTGTGGGTGTGGTGAGGGGTGTATTTATAGGCATTTTGAGGTTTGGGAAACTTTGCCCCTCCTGGTAGGAATGTATATCCCATACGTCACTAGCTCATGGACTCTTGCTAATATGAAAGAAATGAATTTATCAGGTAAGTTCTTACATAAATTGTTATATATCTTTTGTTGCCAGTTTTATATACTCTATATGCATTATGGTGATTCACATTCTTTAAAGGGACATAATACTCATATGCTAAATCACTTGAATCTGCTGCAGTATAACTGTAAAAAGCTGACAGGAAAATATCACCTGAGCATCTCTATGTAAAAAAGGAAGATATTTTACCTCACAATCTCCTCAGCTCAGCAGAGTAAGTTCTGTGTAAAAAGTTATACTCAGCTGCTCCCAGCTGCAGGTAAAAAAATTTAAAAAATGAAGACGATCAGCATCAGCAGTGTTGAGGTCATGAACTCTTACTGTGATCTCATGAGATTTGACTTAACTCTCATGAGATTTCATAGTAAGCTTCCTTTACCTGATTGGTGAAATAATATGAGAGTGCACGAAGCTCATCCTTTCAGTTGTCCCGGGACAGACATACTGATTTGCTGCTTAGAAGTCCTTTACAATGGGAGGTGGCTACTGAGGAACTTTTGAGGTAAAATATCTTTCTTTTTTACATAGAGATGTTCAGGTGATATTTTCTAGTCGGCTTTTTACAGCTATGCTGCATCACTTTCAAGTGTTTAAACATTTGGGTATTATGGCCCTTTAATCTTTTGTATCAAATTTATTAAGAGCACGTGTGAAATCCCTTTATTTGCTCATTAGGACTCCCCCTTTTCTTGTTTTGTGTCTTTCTTGCTTTCCAGTCCAGATGTCTACCCTCTACCTACTTCCTTCTCTGCTTTACCTTCTCCCTTCACTTGGCTAAATGGTAAAACCTAAGGGAGAGAGGAGGAGGAGGAAGGGATTCCTTTTGAACAGATTCCTTGAGGTTTCTGCTATTCTCAATTTTACAAACCTAGATGTGTAGAAACTTTTGTAAATGTGTGCGATGTACTCACTGTTATGTAGATATATCTCTTACCCTCACCAATCAAGCAATATTGATTTAATAACTAGACCAAAATAGTTTGCATGTAAATTGTGCCTTACTGTGAATTTAATTTTAAGTAAAATAAACAGTAATTATTTTTTCTTTCTTTTTTTTCTTTCTAGGGCTATAACAAAGCAGTTGACTGGTGGGCTTTAGGTGTTTTAATCTATGAAATGGCTGCTGGTTATCCTCCATTTTTTGCAGATCAGCCAATTCAAATATATGAAAAGATTGTTTCTGGAAAGGTAACACATTTTAATTAGATGTTTTATGAAAATGATCATTAAAGAGGTTGTTTTTATGCATAAGTGCTCCTGTGTAGCCTTTAGAGAGTGGTGACATAACAGCTGAACGATTGGATGTGGAGTCAGCATCGGACAATATTTTGATTATAATTATCCATTGTTTTGTCAACCAACAGTTATATCATAACATTTCTTTATCTACTTTGAGTTAAATGACATTCATAAAGTTACTAGATGCTTTGTACTGATACAGGGGAAATGGGGAAAAAATATTTCTTCCAAATTTCTGATGGACAAATGATTGACAGACTACTAGTAAAATGCAAATTAATTATGATCTTGATATAAAGTGCAAGCTGTAGGATAACCCTACTAGTCCTGGAAGTTTATTCTATAACGTAACCACTCTTTCTGTAAAGAATATACTTTCCTTCCATATGAGAGCTGGTAGTTTTCTTTTTGTTAATCATGCTTTCTGCTTCAGCTTTATTAAAGGAGCAGTGTATTGTAAAAAAATGTTTTCCTTAATGTGTTTCCAATGACTTGTTATACCAGCTGCAGAGTATAAAATGTATGAGAAATGGCTTCTTTAGGTTTGTATGTTAAATAGCTAGTTTTCTTCTTTGAAACCAAATAAATCAGATCGCCTTATTTCTTTCCTAAGATACGGTAAGTCCACTGAATCATCAATTACTGTTGGGAATATCACTCCTGGCCAGCAAGAGGAGGCAAAGAGCACCACAGCAAAGCTGTTAAGTATCGCTTCCCTCAACCCCCAGTCATTCTCTTTGCCTCTGTCAATGGAGGAGGTGAAGTTTTTGGTGTCAATATCACCTCAATGGTTTACATCAACCACCAGGGAGGAACTCAGAGTTCCTTAGGCATGTAGGAGGTGACTTAGATTGTTCAGTGGGCGGAAGCTCACAATTGTTGTCTATCTGCCATCCACATTCCAGGAGTGGACAACTGGGAAGCGGATTCCTGAGCAGACAGACTTTTCATCCTGGGGAGTGGGAACTCCATCCGGAGGTGTTCTCCAACTTAACCCTCAAATGGGGGTCTCTGCAAAATGCCAAGTCTTGGCAAAATGCCAAGCTTCCAAGGTTCGGTTTGAAGTCAAGAGATCCACAGGCCGCTTGGATAGATGCTCTGGCGGTTCCTTGGGATTTCAGACTGGCATACCGGTTTCCTCCGTTTGCTCTCCTTCCATGAGTCATTGCTTGTATCAAACAGGAGAGAGCGTGGTAATTCTAGTAGTCGCTGCGTGGCCTCGCAGGATCTGGTATGAGGACCTAGTGGAGATGATATCTCTTCCACCTTGGAGACTTCCTCTGAGGAAGGACCTTCTGATTCAGGGTCCCTTCGTTCATCCAAATTTTTATTTCTCTGAAGCCGACTGCTTGGAGATTGAACGCATAGTTCTGTCTAAGCATGGTTTTGCTGAGTCGGTCATTGAGGCCATGATTCAGGCTTGCAAGCCTGTTACGAGAAAGATTTACCATAAGATATGGCGTAAATATCTTTATTGGTGTGAATCCAAGGGTTAATCTTGGAGTAGGGTCAGGATTCTTAGAATGTTGTCCTTTCTACACGAAGGTCTCGAGAGAGGTTTTTGTCAGTCAGTTCTCTGAGGGGTCAGATTTCTGCATTATCTTTTCTTGCTTCATAAGCATCTGGCAGACATGCCAGATGTGCAATCTTTTTGTCAGGCCTTGGTCAGAATCAGACCTGTGTTTAAGTCTGTTGCTCCTCCTGGGGGCCTTCACTTTTCTTAAAGTTTTGCAGCAAGCTCCATTTGAGCCATTGCATTCCATAGATATTGTTATCTTGGAAGGTTTTGTTTCGTGTTGCTATCTCTTTTGCTCAGAGAGTGTCAGAACTCTCAGCTTTGCAGTGTGATTTGCCTTATCTTACCTTTCATGCCGATGAGGCGGTTCTTTGTACTAAGTTAGGTTCCTTCCTAAAGTGGTTTTGGACAGAAATTTTAATCAGGAAATTGTTGTTACTTCTCTGTCATAGTTCTTCTTTTCTGAAGAACGTTTGTTGCACAACTTGGAGGTTGTGTGTGCTTTAAAATTTTATTTTCAGGCGACTAAGGATTGTCGGCAGTCTTCTGCCCTGTTTGTTTCTCTGGGAAACATAAAGGTCAGAAAGCTTCTGCTACTTCTTTCACTCTGGTTAAGAAGTACAATTGGCTTTGCTTATGAGACTGCTGGGCAGCAGTTTCCTGAGAGAATTACATCTCATTCCACTAGGGCTGTCTATTCTTCTTGGGTTTTCAAAAATGATGCTTCTGTAGAACGGATTTGCAAGGCTGCAACTTGGTCTTCTCTGCATACCCTTTCCACATTTTACAAATTGGATACTTTTGCCTCGGCTGAGGTTCTTTTGGGAGAAAGGTTCCTCAAGCAGTGATGCCTTCTGTTTAGGTTACCTGTCTTGTCCCTCCCTAATCATTGGTATCCTCTAGCTTGGGTATTGTTTCCCAACAGTGATTGATGATTCCGTGGACTCACCGTATCTTAGGAAAGAAAACAAAATTTATGCTTACCTGATAAAGTTCATTCTTTCCAGATACGGTGAGTCCACGGCCCGCCCTTTCTTTTAAGACAGTCATTTTTCACTTTAACCTAAGGCACCTCTACACCTTGTGTTATTTCCTTTTTCTCCTTTTTCCTTCGGTCAAATAACACTGGGTTGTGGGAAGGGAAGTGATACCTTAACAGCTTTGCTGTGGTGCTCTTTGCCTCCTCCTGCTGGCCAGGAGTGATATTCCCAACAGTAATTGATTCTGTGGACTCGCCGTATCCAGAAATAAATAAATTTATCGGGTAAGCATAAATTTTGTTTTTTTATTATCTGTACACACACATGCTTTTTTAAATTCTCTCTCTGTATAGCAAAGCCAAATACTAAGAAAGAACAATCGAAAAGGATTATGTTATTACTTTTTTTTCTTAACCCCCACAGGAGTGTAATTTCTTCTACTTAATATGTTTACAGATCTTTTCTATAGCCAATACTTAAGTATAGAAACATGCAATATAGGTAGGGATGCCACAGGCAAAATCAGCTATTTCAACAGAAAAGAAGTTGTGGTAAACGTGTCCCTTTAAACCTTTTAATATAATTGAAGGTTAATATCATATCATCTTTCTCCCTTTTCTCCTATAATGTATACATATAGTATTTAGGTAATCAAGTCTTTTCTTTCATATGATGTTGAGTCCACAAACCTTAACGTGTGGAATTGAATTCTCGCCACTAGGAGGAGGCAAATAAACCCTAAACACAAGATCTTTTAAGCCTTCTTACCTCTATGTACCATTTAGTTTTGTTCTTTGCCTTGTAGTTAAAGATACAGGTGTTCCAACTCAACTTTATTAAGGGTGCCCAGACCTATGTGAGACCCATTATCCCTTGGATGGACTGCTTCAGATTATAGGGTACAGAGGTACTAGGTTATATGCACAGTATCTCCCTATGGGATTAAGCTTCCTCCTGTGGGATTACAGCATTTCTCTTCCATATTCTCTGCTGTTACTTTAACAGCACTGGATGGGCTCTATACTAGATACATCGGTTTGTGTTTTGCTGGTTAGCTCAGTCAAGGGGTGCTTCTCTCAGGAAAATAGCATTCAGCACTCACACTGCCCACAGGCTATTTGCAGATACTTCTACACTGTATAGCACAGGCAGGGGACCCAGGTAGCTCCTTTCAGACACCTCCCAGTGTAGCCTTTAATTTCTGTTTTTTGGCATTTATGACTCTTTGGAATCATCAAGTCAGTAATGTTCTAGGAACATTATTAGTTCTGCTGTTTTCAGGACCTACTTTTTCAGTTTTTTGCAGTTGCTTTCGAGTTGCCATCTGTCTCCTGCATGTATCATTGGGTCTGCTCTCTTTATTATGTATGATCAGGATTCTAGGCAGCATCATTGTAACTGCACAATATACTTTCAGGCACCATCTTTGTGTCTGGTGAATGTCTCTTTTCAGTCTTCTATAATTCTTATAAGGACATGACTGTAAGATATATGTATAAAAGTGTTCCTTGCCCCCCAACTCCACAGTTTGTTTTCTGGGAGTTTTCCATAGACTTTGTTTCTATGATACTGTCCTATCAGCTTTGTGCAGATTTGTACCTTCGTAACCTACCTATGGCTAAATGGTAAAACTTCAGCTCCAAGACCAAGGTTCAATACCAATACAGTCTCTCGACCAAAATGGGTTGGAAAATGTGTTCAGGTTATTCTTTTGATGGTAGCGATTTTTAGACGTGGTTACTTTTGCTTGCGTTTACTTTTTTTTTCTGTTGGCTTAACAGATTGTTCTAGAGCCATTTGTAAATAATTATCTATCCTAGTACATATACCTTATCTGTGCAGATCAAATATCTTTGTATCCTATCAGTGTTTCATTTCAGGGCTAATGCCCTGGAAAGTGGATTATCACAAGTGCCAATATCTATTCCATGGGGATGTTTTTTCTTAATTAAGGGAATCAATCTGCTTGTATCCAGGTGGGGTCTTTCTTAAATAGATTTGATGGCTTCTTTCACCAGTTTCAGACTTCGCTTAATCCTGTGCAAGGTCCAGTCTCTTAAAGGGTCATTTCATAGAGGCCTTAGTGAGTTTAAGATTTTTTTTCTCCATTTGTTCTATTGCCAACGACTGCAGCTGGAAATCATTTTGGGGAATACTTCAGTATTTCTGATTTCCTCATCTTGGCCCACTAAACCTTGTAAGCAGATCTCTCTCTTAGGTTAAGCTCTCCTTTGTTGCTCCTGCATCGTCGCCAGGACCTTTTGTTTTAAGTGCCAATATTTTTCAAGATCTGTCTTGAATTTTGACAATGCAGAATTTACTTATTTTCGTGTTCACACTTTTCTCTGTTGTAGTATTTCTCTTTCTATGCAGGCTAGACTGCTGGAAACTAGGAACTTTTAATTCATATAGAGAGTGTATATTTAGATCTAGATAAAACCTTTTTTTCCTTTCATGGAACTTAAAGTGATGGAAAATTCTCCCCTTTTTAAAATCACATCCGGAATGTTTGTGATATTTTAGATGGAGTTTAATTCATCAAATGTAACGAAGATGCGCTAAAACTTTTTAATATAGATATCAAATTAAAATACTGCACGCCCCGCCACCCTCCCCATATGGCACTTTGGTTGTAGCTAGAGTGCTGATTGGACAACAATTCAAACCGTTAGGTCACAGAAAAATCTACTTTTAAAGTGGGCGGCAGAGCGCGTGGTATTGAATTTTATATCTACATTAAAAAGTAAGTTATAGCGCATCTTCCTTACAACTGATGAATGAAACTCTATTTAAAATATCACTAGCACTCCAGATCTGATTTTAAAAAGGGGAGAGTTTTTACCACCACTTTAATTTTAGTTATTTCGGTCCTTCAGGATCCCTCCTTTGAATATATACCGTATGTATCATAGATGTTTATTTTTTTTTTTATCTTGGAGAGTTTTCTTTATTTTCCTATTGCTTCCGCTAGCGGATTTTCTGATCAATCATCTCTCTTACGGAATCTCTTTTCTCTTATTTATCTTGAGGAAAAGCTGTTCTATGTTCGAAATAGGAGTTTTTTGTTTTTTAAAACTGTTGTTACTTCCAATAACATAATCACTGAGTGATTTATTCCCTTTGTTTCCAAATTCTTCACTTTTTGTATTGTGACTCCTTTATAATCTATCTAAGGTTAGAGCCTTACTTTTTTACCGTAGGCTACTATTAATTTCAGACAGAATTCTAATTTATGTATTCATTTTCTCTCCTTGAACAGGACAAGAAACTATATGTGCAGTTGCTCTAACTCCGTTAATTAGTCGGGTTATTCACAATATTTTTTTGGAAGCCTATATGCCGCTCCTAAATGTATTGTAAGTCTTCCAATAGATCAATTTCTACTTCTTGGGCCTTCAGATATCGGGCTTCTTGGAATACTTTTGCGCATTTCTTCTTTTGATGTCTGTGCTGCCTCTGAAGGGTTCTTTGGCAGGAACGTTCTTCAAGATGCAGTGTCTGGAAAATAGAAATTGCCTTTCCCTTTGTTCAACCCTTTCCTTATCGTGGACTTCACAACTTGGGTATTAAATCCCACACGTTAAGGTTCGTGGGCTCTCACCATCATATAAAAGAAAACAAAATGTATTACCTGATGGTAAATTATTTTCTTTCAGGATGTTGAGAGTCCACAAGACCCTGCCCAATTTGATTTTATTTCTGGCGGCAGTTTTTATTTGCACCTCTTTATCCCCTGCTTTGTCTTTCCTAGCTATTTGTGCCTTTCCTCTGCTCTGCTTTATGCTAAACTTAGTGGTACAGGTAGGTGGGAAGGCATAAAAGCTCTTCTGTTTTGGGGTTCTTTGCCTCCTCCTATTGGCGAGACACGTTAAGGTTTGTGGACTTTCACCATCCTGAAAGAAAATAATTTATTTGATAAGCATACATTTTAGTTTCTTTGTAAGTTTTTATTTTTTGACCCACCAATGAACAGATTCACATTTTATTACTATTTCATTAGTTTAAATTGTAAAGTGAGTAGCATGACTTTTATGCATAACCATTAATAAAATAGCTAAGTTTCTAAACTTTAAAAAAAAAGATATAATATGCTTTTGATCACTTCATCCCATAGCCACACTGTAAAATGTTTGGGGATTTAATATTTTTTTCTTTCTTTAATCTCTGCACTTAGGTACGGTTTCCATCACACTTCAGTTCAGATCTTAAAGACCTGTTAAGGAACTTGCTCCAGGTAGATTTGACCAAAAGATACGGGAATCTGAAAAATGGTGTAAATGACATCAAAAACCACAAGTGGTTTGCCACCACAGATTGGATCGCAATTTATCAGAGAAAGGTACAGATCACTTTTGAACTATGGTATAATCTTAACATTTGCGTTTTATACAAGTATCCAGTAACCACATATGGATACAGCCAATCAGAATTCTACCTCACATTATTTTGAAAAGCTTTTGCAGCATTCTCTTGTGCCGTTATTAAACTGAAACATCAGCTTTGACTGCAGCTGCGCAATATAAGATATTTATTGGGCAAATTTATCAAGATTACAGATGGACATGTTAAGTAGAAAGCTTGTCTGCCTGCAATTGCCACTTGCAATGTAGCATCATGTATAAATATTTAACATTACTTAGAGGCTCTTAATTTTGTGTGTGTGAGAGCAGGGCATGTAAATCACCCCGAAAAAGTGAGAGGCAAAAGAAGCAGTTGTGGTTGCAGACTATACGAAGCCTTAAAAGCTGCAAATGCGGCTTAACCCCTTAAGGACCAGGCCATTTTTCAATTTCCTTCCCTTAAGGACCAGAGCTATTTTTAGATTTCTGCAGTGTTTGTGTTCAGCTGTAATTTTCCTCTTACTCATTTACTGTACCCACACATATTATATACTGTTTTTCTCACCAATAAATTGACTTTCTAAAGATATTTTCATCATATCTTATAATTTACTATAATTTTTTTTTATAAAATATGATGAAAAAATGGAAAAAAAAACACACTTTTCCTAAATTTGACCCCCAAAATCTTATACATCTACAGCCACCAAAAAAACACCCATTTCTAAATTTTGTCCTGAGTTTAGAAATACCAAATGTTTACATGTTCTTTGCTTTTTTTACAAGTTATAGGGCAATAAGTACAAGTAGCACTTTGCTATTTCAAAACCATTTTTTTTCAAAATTAGCGCTAGTTACATTGGAACACTTGATATCTTTCAGGAATCCCTGAATATCCCTTGACATGTATATATTTTTTTAGTAGACAACCCAAATTATTGATCTAGGCCATTTTGGTATATTTCATGCCACCATTTCACCGCCAAATGCGATCAAATAAAAAAAAATCGTTCACTTTTTCACAAACTTTAGATTTCTCACTGAAATTATTTACAAACAGCATGTGCAATTATGGAACAACTGGTTGTAAGTGCTTCTCTGGGATCCCCTTTGTTCAGAAATAGCAGCATATATGGCTTTGGCGTTGATGTTTGGTAATTAGAAGGCCGCTAAATGCCGCTGCGCACCACACGTGTATTATGCCCAGTAGTAAAGGGGTTAATTTAGGAGCTTGTAGGGTTAATTTTAGCTGTGGTGTAGTAGAAATCCCAAAGTATTGAGCTAGGCCCATTTTGGTATATTTCATGCCACCATTTCACCGCAAAATGAGATCAAATAAAACATTTTTTTCACGATTTTAGGTTTCTCACTGAAATTATTTACAAACAGTTAGTGCAATCATGGCACAAGTGGTTGTAAATGCTTCTCTGGGATCCCCTTTGTTCAGAAATAGCAGACATATATGGCTTAGGCATTGCTTTTTGGTAATTAGAAGGCTGCTAAATGCCGCTGTGCACAACACTTGTATTATGCCCAGCAGTGAAGGGGTTAATTAGATAGCTTGTAGGTTTAATTTTAGCTTTATTGTAGAGATCAGCCTCCCACCTGACACATCCCACCCCCTGATCCCTACCTGACCCCCCCTTAAACAGCTCTTTTCTCTCCCCACCTCACAATTGTCACCGCCATCTTAAGTACTGCCAGTACTAAAATAAAAGGCAATTTTTTTTAATTTTATTTTTAATATTTATTTTGCAGTGATGGATCCCCCCTCAGCCCCCAACCTTCCTGACCCCCCCCCCATACAGCTCTCTAACCCTCCCCCCTCTACCTATCTTCCACCATCTTCTGTCTGTCAGTATCCATTTTGTCATAATACGTGTTTTTTTTTTGTGTTTTTTCCTAAATCATTTTCTGTAGTGTAGCTGCCCCCCTCAACACCCCCTACCCCCTCCATGATCCCTTTACAAAAATTTCCCTTCCTCTCCCTCCATCACATTAATGTAGCGTGCACTCATCACTACCCCTTGCGCTCCTGATGTATTGCGCGCACTTCAGGGACAGGAACAGGTAGTCCCTGCAGCGATGGGCCACCCACCTGCCTCCCTGCTACTGCTCCCACCCACCAACGAACGGCACCATCGCTGGGGCCGATGCAGAGAGGGCCTCTCTGCATCAACAACTCTGTAACTCTATTTCTGTAGTGCCCCACTCGTGGGGCATGCAGAAATAGCGCAATCTCCCTATTTTGAGCGAGATTGTGGCAAAGAGAAGCCCAGGACTGCAGCGACGTACAGGATGCTTAAGGGCATAACGACCAACGTTGTTCGTTAAGGGGCTAATACATTTTTCCACATGCTTGTATTTGAATCTGTGTTTTTGTTTAAAGGGACGCTCAAGTCAAGATAAACCTTTATGATTCAGAAAGAGCATGCAGTTTTAAGTCACTTACCAGTCTACTTCCATTATCAAATTATCTTTTCATATACACACTTTCTGGGGAACAATCTCCTACTGAGCATGTGCAGACGTTCACAGGGTATATGTATACTAGTCTATGATTGGTGGATGTCTGTTACATGAAAATGGGAGTAAAAAATAAATTTGCCAGAAAATAAAAACTACTGCTTATTTGAAATTCACAGTAGGTGTTATTGCATTGTCTTATTATGCACATGTTAATTATGCAATTCTACTGCATTTACTGTGTGTATATATATATATATATATATATATATATATATATATATATATATATATATATATATATATATATATAATTATAGTTACAATTTGACACTTCTATCTATTCTTGCTGTGCTGTGTGGGTAAAGTGTGGCTACTCTTCCATCAGTACTTATTTATTCATGTGTTCTTTTGGGATAGTATAAAAGAGCATAACCTATGTGTATATATGCACTTCACATAAAAGTGATGGTAAATCCAAGCGTTTAACAAACGCTCGGATTTACCATCACTAAAAAGCAAGAGGAGTTTCATTGATCAAACGTGTGCAAAAGGGTGCTAAACTCACCCTTTCTGTGCCATTGCACAGCGCTAAATTAAGGGGCTACGGCTGACCACGACACAACAGCCTTCTACCAGTGACATGCTGCTTGCACCTCTGAACTTATAGCAGGGCGTGCATACAGAAACCTGTCAGTTGACACACACAGCTATTGTTTCTATAGGTGCAAAAGTCACCTCATTGAAGGAGATTGTTGGGCTGAATTTAGCGTTGTGCAACGGCACAGAAATGGTGAGTTCAGCACCCTTTTGTACACGTTTGACCAATGAAACTCCCCTTGAATCCTAGCGTTTGTTAAACGATTGGATTTACCATCACTGAAAGTGTGCTTACACATGTAGCATATTTAGTTGTTTTTTCTCCAACATAGGTGTGTCCGGTCCACGGCGTCATCCTTACTTGTGGGATATTCTCTTCCCCAACAGGAAATGGCAAAGAGCCCAGCAAAGCTGGTCACATGATCCCTCCTAGGCTCCGCCTACCCCAGTCATTCTCTTTGCCGTTGTACAGGCAACATCTCCACGGAGATGGCTTAGAGTTCTACTCCAATCTGTTCATAGTTCCCAAAAAAGAGGGAACGTTCAGACCAATCTTAGATCTCAAGATCTTAAACAAGTTTCTCAAGGTCCCATCGTTCAAAATGGAAACCATTCGAACAATTCTTCCTTCCATCCAGGAAGGTCAATTCATGACCACGGTGGATTTAAAGGATGCGTATCTACATATTCCTATCCACAAGGAACATCATCGGTTCCTAAGGTTCGCATTCCTGGACAAGCATTACCAGTTCGTGGCGCTTCCTTTCGGATTAGCCACTGCTCCAAGGATTTTCACAAAGGTACTAGGGTCCCTTCTAGCTGTGCTAAGACCAAGGGGCATTGCTGTAGTACCTTACTTGGACGACATTCTGATTCAAGCGTCGTCCCTTCCTCAAGCAAAGGCTCACACGGACATTGTCCTGGCCTTTCTCAGATCTCACGGATGGAAAGTGAACGTGGAAAAGAGTTCTCTATCTCCGTCAACAAGGGTTCCCTTCTTGGGGACAATAATAGACTCCTTAGAAATGAGGATTTTTCTGACAGAGGCCAGAAAAACAAAACTTCTAGACTCTTGTCGGATACTTCATTCCGTTCCTCTTCCTTCCATAGCGCAGTGCATGGAAGTGATAGGTTTGATGGTAGCGGCAATGGACATAGTTCCTTTTGCGCGCATTCATCTAAGACCATTACAACTGTGCATGCTCAGTCAGTGGAATGGGGACTATACAAACTTGTCTCCGAGGATACAAGTAAATCAGAGGACCAGAGACTCACTCCGTTGGTGGCTGTCCCTGGACAACCTGTCACAAGGGATGACCTTCCGCAGACCAGAGTGGGTCATTGTCACGACCGACGCCAGTCTGATGGGCTGGGGCGCGGTCTGGGGATCCCTGAAAGCTCAGGGTCTTTGGTCTCGGGAAGAATCTCTTCTACCGATAAATATTCTGGAACTGAGAGCGATATTCAATGCTCTCAAGGCTTGGCCTCAGCTAGCGAGGGTCAAGTTCATACGGTTTCAATCAGACAACATGACAACTGTTGCGTACATCAACCATCAGGGGGGAACAAGGAGTTCCCTGGCGATGGAAGAAGTGACCAAAATCATTCTATGGGCGGAGTCTCACTCCTGCCACCTGTCTGCTATCCACATCCCAGGAGTGGAAAATTGGGAAGCGGATTTTCTGAGTCGTCAGACATTGCATCCGGGGGAGTGGGAACTCCATCCGGAAATCTTTGCCCAAGTCACTCAACTGTGGGGCATTCCAGACATGGATCTGATGGCCTCTCGTCAGAACTTCAAAGTTCCTTGCTACGGGTCCAGATCCAGGGATCCCAAGGCGGCTCTAGTGGATGCACTAGTAGCACCTTGGACCTTCAAACTAGCTTATGTATTCCCGCCGTTTCCTCTCATCCCCAGGCTGGTAGCCAGGATCAATCAGGAAAGGGCGTCGGTGATCTTGATAGCTCCTGCGTGGCCACGCAGGACTTGGTATGCAGATCTGGTGAATATGTCATCGGCTCCACCATGGAAGCTACCTTTGAGACGAGACCTTCTTGTTCAAGGTCCGTTCGAACATCCGAATCTGGTCTCACTCCAGCTGACTGCTTGGAGATTGAACGCTTGATCTTATCGAAGCGAGGGTTCTCAGATTCTGTTATCGATACTCTTGTTCAGGCCAGAAAGCCTGTAACTAGAAAGATTTACCACAAAATTTGGAAAAAATATATCTGTTGGTGTGAATCTAAAGGATTCTCTTGGGACAAGGTTAAGATTCCTAAGATTCTATCCTTCCTTCAAGAAGGATTGGAAAAAGGATTATCTGCAAGTTCCCTGAAGGGACAGATTTCTGCCTTGTCTGTGTTACTTCACAAAAAGCTGGCAGCTGTGCCAGATGTTCAAGCCTTTGTTCAGGCTCTGGTTAGAATCAAGCCTGTTTACAAACCTTTGACTCCTCCTTGGAGTCTCAACTTAGTTCTTTCAGTTCTTCAGGGGGTTCCGTTTGAACCCTTACATTCCGTTGATATTAAGTTATTATCTTGGAAAGTTTTGTTTTTGGTTGCAATTTCTTCTGCTAGAAGAGTTTCAGAATTATCTGCTCTGCAGTGTTCTCCTCCTTATCTGGTGTTCCATGCAGATAAGGTGGTTTTACGTACTAAACCTGGTTTTCTTCCAAAAGTTGTTTCTAACAAAAACATTAACCAGGAGATTATCGTACCTTCTCTGTGTCCGAAACCAGTTTCGAAGAAGGAACGTTTGTTGCACAATTTGGATGTTGTTCGCGCTCTAAAATTCTATTTAGATGCTACAAAGGATTTTAGACAAACATCTTCCTTGTTTGTTGTTTATTCCGGTAAAAGGAGAGGTCAAAAAGCAACTTCTACCTCTCTCTCTTTTTGGATTAAAAGCATCATCAGATTGGCTTACGAGACTGCCGGACGGCAGCCTCCCGAAAGAATCACAGCTCATTCCACTAGGGCTGTGGCTTCCACATGGGCCTTCAAGAACGAGGCTTCTGTTGATCAGATATGTAGGGCAGCGACTTGGTCTTCACTGCACACTTTTACCAAATTTTACAAGTTTGATACTTTTGCTTCTACTGAGGCTATTTTTGGGAGAAAGGTTTTGCAAGCCGTGGTGCCTTCCATCTAGGTGACCTGATTTGCTCCCTCCCATCATCCGTGTCCTAAAGCTTTGGTATTGGTTCCCACAAGTAAGGATGACGCCGTGGACCGGACACACCTATGTTGGAGAAAACAGAATTTATGTTTACCTGATAAATTACTTTCTCCAACGGTGTGTCCGGTCCACGGCCCGCCCTGGTTTTTTAATCAGGTCTGATAATTTATTTTCTTTAACTACAGTCACCACGGTTTCATATGGTTTCTCCTATGCAAATATTCCTCCTTAACGTCGGTCGAATGACTGGGGTAGGCGGAGCCTAGGAGGGATCATGTGACCAGCTTTGCTGGGCTCTTTGCCATTTCCTGTTGGGGAAGAGAATATCCCACAAGTAAGGATGACGCCGTGGACCGGACACACCGTTGGAGAAAGTAATTTATCAGGTAAACATAAATTCTGTTTTTTTTTTGTTGTTGTTTTTTTTTTGTCCATACATCTAATTTGACTTTTTCTAACCAATTTTCCTGGTGAAAGATCATCCCATAGGGGCTATTCATTTCCTGGCTTGAACTTTTTGCTCTATCTCCCCTCATACCACAGATACTCTTGATTTTTGCCTCATAGAAGGATTACTTCTCATTCTACAAGAGCAGTGGCCACTTTGTGGGCCTTTGATAATGACACTTCTCTTGAACAGATTTGTAAGACAGCTACTTGGTCTTCCTTTCACACCTTTTTCAAATTCTGTCACTCTGACATGTACGTCTCAGACGAGGTAACCTGCTGGTCTTCGTTCCTGACCGGTTACTGCAAAACTAAAAATGTCTGCTTTGTGGTGTCCACAACTCTAAAAAGCCCTCTGTAGGAAAGAATAGCAGACTGAGGGTGCCCTATAACTTTACCCAAATCTGGATCTGTGCCACTGGACATTTTAAGAAATATATTAGTTGCTTGTTTTATAGCCATCATTTAAGATTTTAAAATATTAATCTGCTGCCCCATGTGCTAAGAACTTGACCATAACCGCTTTGTGTAGGTCTGGTTTAGTTTAGTTTTTAATAGAGGTGGTTATTCATCTTGGAGAGAGAGAAAGTTAATTCATACAGCAATATCAGTGTCCTACTCTCCAGTTATTTTTTCTTCTGAATAACAAGAAAGGAGGTGATTGTTAAAGGAACAGTAAAGTTAAAATTAAACTTTCATGAACAACTTTCCTATTTACTTCAGTTTTCTAATTTGCTTTGTACTTTTGTTATCCTTTGTTAAAAAGCATGAGTAGACTCAAAAGCAGCAATACACTACTGGGAGCTAACTGCTGATTGCTGGTTGCACATATATGCCTCTTGTGATTGGCTCACCTAATGTGTTCAACTAGCTCTCACTAGTGCATTGTTACTCCTTCAACAAGAAAATAGACGAAATTTGATTATTACTTTTTTTTGTATGCTCTATCTGAATCATGAAGGAAAAATGTTGGGTTTCATGTCCCTTTAAGTAAAAAATAGTTTTAAGAAATGAACCAAAAAGCTGTTTCTTTTTCCAGTGTGATAAATATCTGACTTTTCACGGTTTTCACATTAAAGGGACATGAAACCCAATTTTTGTATTGCATGAATTAGAAAGAGCATACAATTATAAACAACTTTCTAATTTACTTCTATTATCTAATTTGCTTCATTCTCTTGATATTCTTTGCTGAAAAGCATATCTAGATATGCTTAGTAGCTGCTGATTGGTCGCTGCACATAGATGCCTCCTGTGATTGGTTCACCATGTGCATTGCTATTTCTTAATTAAAGGATATCTAAAGAATTAAGCAAATTAGATAATAGAAGTAAATTGGAATGTTGTTTAAAAATGTATTCTCTACCTTAATCATGAAATATTTTTTGGGGTATAGTGTCCCTTTAAGCTTTGGTTATTTTATTATGCCACTTAAACACAGAAATAGCGGTTTGATTTAATATTAGTCTCTGTCTTTGGAGAGTTGCAGTGGTAGTTCATAAAAGGAAACTGGTTGTTTTTGTTTTACAAGTTGACACTGCAGTGGTGGTGATAATTCTCTGTATATCAATTACTTGAGACAGGATGCTATTAACATTGTGTTCCTTGTGAATTGCAGATATTTCAGTAGTGGCTTTTATGCATAACATTAATTATCTACTTCTTGTTTTCAGAATATACATTTTGTAAGCTTTTACTTGTTATACCGTTTAACAATTGTGATTAAAATGTCAAAATATACATTTAAAGATTTTTTTTATTATTATAACTAAAATTTAGTTTGACTATTTTGTTAATATAGTTTATCATGCTGTTTGTCAATACCAAATACATTTATTCATGTTCTATATTAGTCTCTCAAAAGAGGATATATATATTTCTTTCCACGTCCACAACGTCATCAATTGCTAACATTTTGCTGCCCTAGTATAGAAAGGCAGAGTTTACTCTGTTCTTTCTTTTTCTACAGGTCCCTGTGGGGAGTATGTGTCCTCTCATACCTTGTAAGCTGTCGTCCTGCCTGACAGCTAGATTGCAGGTAAGTGCCTTTTTGTCTTCTTAAGTGCCCATCTCCAAACCTAGAAGTTTGTCTGCACTTTAGGGGACTTGTATATCCTTTAGACAGGATATTTTTCTGGCAGGGAGCAGGCACTTTTATTGTGGCTAGAGACTAGGTGTTATTATCTCCTATTTGGCTAAAGTATTTTACTTTATGTGGGCTGTATTTAGCTATGCTAGCTGCTTATTTTGTATCTCACTTTCTGATTCAGTATGAAAGCTAGATGTTAACTGCCATGCCAAGGTGCGGTCTAGACACGCTTAGAGCGGACCCTCTGGGTGGTGGTAGAGAAAATGTCTGCTGCGTGCATTTTCTATGTATATGACAGACCGTTTGAATGTATTTTTTTCACATTACACTTGGGTAGCTTCATGCCGTCCCAATAACAGAAGGGCTGAGGACTATTTTGCAGAACGTAATGTTTTTGATCTTCCGCCATTAAGGGGGAGGTGACTCTTCATGGCGGGGAGGACGCTGCAATCCTTGCAGAGGGAGAAACAAGTGCTTGTATTTTGACTGCGCAGTTTCTCGTCGGTGAGTCATGTGACCTGTTTCTCCACTTCAATTCTTTAGCGGAGCGGTGTCTTTCTGATTGCAAATTTCTCTGTATTTAAGGGATTGGTAGGAGAACTTTCTGCCGTCTGTGCTTAGTCATTTCTTTATTGAAAGCTGATTTAGTCAACTCAGTCAGGCTGAGGTGTAGGAGCTCTAATTTGTTTAATTAGCAAAGTACTAGACTCTCATCAAATATTAAAGTGACAGTACTTAATAAATTTATATTTTGCAATAAAAAAATGTATTCTCATTTTATTTTGGTTATGGGCATGGAGGTCTGTGTTTTTCTAATTATACTGGTATTTATTTAGGCACAAATTGTTTAGCTATACAATTCTGTGCTGCATCCTTAACTACAACTCTTGTATGTAGAGTTATATTGTTGCCTACTGAGCCCAATGTCTCTTAGGATGTTGTTGTTTAGGCAATGCCACAGTTTTCTCCTTAAACGTCTCAAGCCTTAATGGTGTCACATGCAGTGCCCTGCGGTTCCTCTCAGTTGCCTGGAGGCATATATTTGCCTGTAGATTTTGCTGCACAGATATATTTTGTGGTATCTGCAGCATTATCTGCTTTTCCTATGTTAAAGCGAAAACGCAAGAGGAAAATTTTGAGATTTAGACAGTAAGGTTTCTGTTCCGCCTACTGCTACACAGGTTGAGTAAGTTTAATTCCTTTCGTATATTCAAAGGAAAATCTTCTTGGAAACACAATCAGTTTTGGACAAGGGTAAGCATTCAAAGAAACCTGCAGCTGAGTCTGTCAGCATAAAGAATTTGCCCTGGTCCGGGATCAGTTCAAGTGGGGGCAATCTTGCTCTATTTTATCAGGTTTGGGTACGAGATGTCCCAGATCCTCGGACTGTGGACATAGTATCTCAGGGTTTCAGAATTGAATTCAAATATTTACACACCTCAAATTTATCTGCAGTCCAGATAAGGTAGAGGAGCATTATCAAACTGTGTTCAGGACCTTTCCTTCCTGGGAGTGATCATTCCAGTTCCAGTAAGGGAACAGGGCCTAGGGTTCTGTTTCACTCTGTTCTTGGTTCCCAAAAATGAGGGAACTTTTTGACCCATTCTAGACCTTAGGTGTCTCAAGTTGATCAGGGTATCATCCTTCAAAATGGAATTCATTCGTTCCATTCTTCCTTTGGCCCAAGAGGTCAGTTCTTGACGACCATAGTCCTGAAGGATACGTATCTTCATGCTCCCATCCACAGTGATCATTTTGAGCTCCTGGAATTTGCCTTTATAGACAAACATTCTCAGTTTGTGGTTTTGGGGGCTCTCTTGGCAGTGCTTTTAGAAAGAGTTTCCTTGTTCCAGCTACAAGGGTAGTTTTCTTAGGGACCATAATAGATTTCCCATCTATGAAAAATGTTCTGACAGAGGTCAGAAAATCTAAAATTCTTGCCTCTCTCTGCAGTCTATTGGTCGGCCATCAGTGGCTCGATGTATGGAGGAAATTTGGTCTGATGGTCGCTTCCAGTCCCTCTGGTACAGCTTAGTGGTCAGCACACCTAACTGGGAAACCAAAGGTTGAGCGTTCGAATCCACCCACAGGTGCTGGTCCTTTGTGTTGTGCCTTATTCTGCTGCTCTTGAAATTAAGAGAGCTTGTGGTCAGCTAAAGCTCCTGTTTCTTTAATGGACATCATTCCCTTTGCTCAATCCCATTTGAGAGCTCTGCAGTTATGCATGCTTAGGTTTCCTTAATGGATCAATGAAAGCTTAAAGCTTCAGACAACTTTAATTCTTTAATTTCTTTCCAGTCCTTTAATAGCTCAGTGCTTAAATGTTTTAGGTCTGATGATAGCGGCATCAGATTCTATCACTTTTGCACGGTTTCTTATGAGACCGCTTCAGCCCTGCATGCTATATCAATGGTGCAAGGACATCTTTCTTAAAGAATCCTCTCCAATTTTAAAGTGAAACAGTTTTTGTCCTGGTGGTTAATTCACCAATCCATTTCTCTTAAAGTGTTATTTGTGTGTCCAACCTAGATAATAGTCACAACAGATGTAAGTCTCTGGGGTTGGTATGCAGTATGGGGGTCCAGGAAGGCACATGGAGTTTGGTCTCCTCAGGAGGCGAGGTTGCCAATAAGTATGAGATTTCACGGGTCTTTTATTGAAATCTGAACAGCTCTTGATAAAGGTGGTTGATTCACTGAAACACTTTTTAATTTTTTTATTACATTTTTTAAAGATCTATTTGTCAAGTCTTCAATACAACAAGTTTTGAATCTACATCAGATTCCTAGTGAGTACATTCCTTTCATGCAGGTTGGGTAAAACATATTTCATTATCATTTGTGTTCCTTTCGAAAGCATAATTTGGAGATGAGTGCTGACATTACCTACATAACAAGGCCAGAGCCACCATCTATTACCTGTCTGTTAATTAGATGCCTTCCTTCATCAAAAAATGTTTTTGTCCTGGTGGACTCCACAGCTTGGGTATTAGTTCACAGGGGTAATGGCTTGTGGGCTCTCACTATCTTATGGAAGAAAACAAAAATTAATGCTTACCAGATAAATTAATTTCTTTCATCGTGGGGAGAGTCCATGAGACTCGCCCATTTTCTTTCCTTTCTTTTTTTATGGTGGAAGTTCTACTTTGCACCTTAGTTTCCCCTTTTTCCTTTCCTACCTACCTTCTTCTCCTTGGTTGGCTATACATCAGACTAGTAAACCAGAGAGGCGGCAGGGATTAATTGCTTTTGGAGTGTTGAGAATATTTGCCACCTTCTAATGGTAAGGAGTTGAATCCCAAGAGTATTGTCTTGTGTTCTCTCACCACCATAAAAAATGGATTTATCAGGTAAGCATTTTTTTTTATTTATTTATTTTGGTGTAGGTGGTGCTGAAAAGTAACCCTTCATTTAAAAGTGGGTAATGCACTATTTCAAGTAAGGGATTTGCTTCTTATAGGAAAATGTAAGATAAAAATAATATATGTACAAATTTTATAAAGTTTATACATTTTGCCAAGTGAATTATTAACTCCACTACTACATTTGTGTACCAATATGCCTCTCTTGTCCCTAAAAAGAGCCACACAGGTAGGCTCTAAAATAATAAATCAATGTATATGTATATGGATAAAAAAATTAGAAACAGTTGACTGTTTATGTGTAGCGAAACAAAGTTGCAATATACTATCATGATTTATTTTGTCTCTTTTTTTTGTAATTTAATTGTGGGGTTTTCTGCTTTAAAATATATAAGTGCAAATAACAGTCTGTATAACCCTAGTACATATTAGTACCTTATGGACTTGAGCAGGGTTGGTCTGATAAGGAACTGCATAAAATTGATATAATTTGCTAGCAAGATGGATGTGGCTAACCTTTTTTCTGCTCCAGTAACAACTCTGAATTTGCTCTTCCAAATAAAGCAAGTGGTGGGTGAAGAATAACTGCTGAAAAACAGTTGCCGCAAACAAGGTGTTAATGCATTAAAAAACATTTCAGACTCCCTAATTGCAAGACTTCAGGTTTTTACCCTGCATTTAAATGTGCTAAGTTGGAAAATCATCTTTCTAAATATAACCTATGTCAAGAAATATTCTTATGTTCAGTCATGTTAATCAAGTTTAGGGTTCCATGTAAAAAGCATCGAGAGCTGCCCCGGAGTCCTTGCGGGCTGGTTTGCATATGCGAGCCTGCTTCCTGCAATGTAAGAAGCAGCTGTCATTAGACCGCTGCTTCTTACACTCTACGCCAGGGGTCAGCAACCTTGGGCCCCCCAAATGTTTTGGAACACACTTTAGGCTGCCTGGTCATCATGGGAAATGTAGTTCCAAAACATCTGGGGGCCCAAGATTGCTGACCCCTGCTCTATGCTACCTCTGAGATGGCGAGGGGAAATGAGAGTTCGCTCACTCTTGGTGATTGACAGTCCCTTCTCTCACGCAATTGGTCGTGTGAGAGAAGGGGCGGGCTTTACTTGCTTACTTGAGCGTGTTATGATACATACGGGCAGCGAATCCTGTTCATCCACCGCACGTATGTAGCGAAGGCGAGCGAACAACTTCTTGAGTTGAGAAGCTTGTTCGCTCACTCCTTAGTACTTGGAGCTGTTAATGTTCTGCAATGTCATGCAGTCATTTAAGACCGTTCATATACTGGGACATGATTTGATTCTTATGTTAATATTTTGTTAGTCTTTCACCATCTTGACCACAAAGCATGTGAGCACAGCGCTTAGTAATAGTTTATATCTGGATTAAGATGCTAGTAAGATAAAGGGGTGTTTGGTTGTTTTTCACATTGCAGAGGAGTGGCTGGCTGGCTGGCTGGCTGGCTTTTGTACAATGACATTGTGTTACTTTTGTTTTTTTAATTGAGATGCACATTGCAAAATCTTTATCTTAGAAAAAAGTATCAACGGAACTGGAAAAAAATATGCATACTAAATACGAAATATAAAAATAATGCAGTTGTACTTGTTTCAATTTGTGGTTAAAATGCTGTAAATAAAGTTATTTAAAAAGAAAAGTCCAAATATACTTAGTGTATGTATGTGTGTGTGTATATATATATATATATATATATGTATATGTATGTTTGTATATATATGTATATATATATATATATATATATATATATATGTATATATATGTGTGTGCATATATACTGTGTGTGTGTGTATATATATATATATATATATATATATATATATATATATATATATATACACACATACAATGCCTTGCAAAAGTATTCACCCCCTTGGCATTTTTCGTGTTTTGATGCCTCACAACCTGGAATTAACATGTTTTGAGGATTTGCATCATTTAATTTACAGAACATGCGCACAACTTTGAAGATGTTTTTTTTATTGTGAAGCAAACAACAAATAGGACACAATAACAGAAAAAGTCAATGTGTATAACTATTCACCCCCTAAAGTCAATACTTTGTAGAGCCACCTTTTGCGGCAATCGCACCTCTAAGTCGCTTTGGATAAGTCTCTATGAGCTTGCCACATCTTACCACTGGGATTTTTGCCCATTCCTCCTTGCAAAACTGCTCCAGCTCCTTCAAGTTGGATGGTTTGTGCTTGTGAACAGCAATCTTTGTCTGACCACAGATTTTCTATTGGATTGAGGTCTGGGCTTTGACTAGGCCATTCCAACACATTTACATGTTTCCCCTTAAACCACTCAAGTGTTGCTTTAGCAGTGTGTTTGGGGTCATTGTCCTGCTGGAAGGTGAACCTCCGTCCTAGCCTCAAATCACGCACAGAGTGGTACAGGTTGTGCTCAAGAATATCCCTGTATTTATCACCATCCATCTTTCTCTCAACTCTGACCAGTTTCCCAGTCCCGGCTGCTTAAAAACATCCCCACAGCATGATGCTGCCACCACCATGTTTCACTGTGGGGATGGTGTTTTTTGGGTGATTTGACGTGTTGGGTTTGCGCCAGTTTTCTTTGATGGCCGAAAAGTTAAATTTTAGTCTCATCAGACCAGAGCACCTTCCTCCATACATTTTGGGAGTCTGCCACTTGCCTTTTCGCAAACTCAAAACGTGACATTTAGTTTTTTGCTGAAAGTAATGGGTTTCTTCTGGCCACTCTGCCATAAAGCCCAACTCTATGGAGCGTACGGCTTATTGTCGTCCTATGTACAGATACTCCAGTCTCTGCTGTGGAACTCTGCAGCTCCTCCAGGGTTACCCTAGGTCTCTGTGCTGCCTCTCTGATTAATGCCCTCCTTGCCCGGTCTGTGAGTTTTGGTGGGCGGCCGTCTCTTGGCAGGTTTGCTGTTGTGCCATTTTCTTTCCATTTGGTTATAATAGATTTGATGGTGCTCCTGGGGATCATCAAAGATTTGGATATTTTTTATAACCTAACCCTGACTTGTACTTCTCAACAACATTGTCCATTACTTGTTTGGAGAGTTCCTTGGTCTTCATGGCAGTGTTTGGTTAGTGGTGCCTCTTGCTTAGGTGTTGCGGCCTCTGGGGCTTTTCAAAAACGGTGTGTATATGTAATGACAGATCATGTGACCCTTAGATTGCACACAGGTGGACATAATTTCACTAATTATGTGACTTCTGAAGGTAATTTGTTGCACCAGAGCTTTTTATGGGCTTCATAACAAAGGGGGTGAATACATACGCACATGACAATTTTCTGTTTTCTATTTCTAAAAAATAGTTTTATGTATATATTTTTCTCACTTCACCAACTTAGACTATTGTGTTCTGATCCATCACATAAAATTCAGATTAATAAAACATTGAACTTAAGGCTACAATGTAACAAAATAGGTAAAAAGTAAAGGGGGGTGAATACTTTTGCAAGGCATTGTGTGTGTGTGTATATGTATATGTATATATATATGTATATGTATATATATATGTATATATATATATATATATATATATATATATATATATATATATATATATATATATATCCCCTAATGTAAAAAAAATATATATATATAAACATGCTTTTTTAATGTATTGTTTTTTTCCTAATCTCGGTAAAATGTTATAGTTTGTTTACACAATTTTTTTTATACATGATTTTTCTGAACCAGTTTTCCCGCTACAGAGAGGATATGTGCTAGTTGTCTACTTGACATGTGAATATGACTACATTAGATTAAGAGCTTTATTAACTTCTTTATGACTTTTCTTTGCTGTAACTCAGGTGGAAGCTCCCTTCATACCAAAGTGCAGAGGGCCAGGAGATACCAGCAACTTTGATGATTATGAAGAAGAAGATATCCGTGTGTCTCTGACTGAGAAATGTGCAAAAGAATTTGCTGACTTTTAAGATGTATGTAAGGACAAGATGACATCAGGGCTCACATTAGGATCTTTGCACTCTGTTAACAGATGGGGTGGAGCTGAGACCATCACATGTCAAACCAGTTACCTAGTTCCTTCATTCCGCAAGGCTGACTGAGGTCTATATTGCCATCTTCCATGTGTGCAGTTTGCACCAACCCTTTTAACTAGGCACAATTAAGCAAGCTACTTGTGCCCTAAAAACAGAATACTAGACCACTTTCCTTCTTATCTTTTGTTTTGTCTTTTCTGTTACATTTCTGTCTCGTAATTTTCCCCCATGTCCTCACCGTTTTTGTTTTTTAAGTAGTATTTTACCCAACTACACTCCCTTTTATTTTGAAAATGTATTATTTGTGTGAGTGATCCGGGAGATGTTGCAGTGTAATTTAGATTGAAAGATGAGTCTTGCTTCTAGTCTGTGCCACCGTTTTTTTCTTTTTTGTTTTTATTCGTTTTGATTTGTGTGTCGATCCTTGTTTGAGGGTACAGGTTACTGTTTTTCAGTTCATAATTCAAATTAAAATTAGCCAATTTTTTTTTGGCCCTTTTTTTTTGGGTGAAATTCAGATAATGGCCATATACTCACAAATAAAAATAATGTCCATAAAGATTCATTCTTCCTGGAGATTGACCAAAACTGGGTAGAAATAAATTAGATTGCAATGTTTGGTTAGATAGACCCTGTGCCTTGGTTTTTTACACTTCTCTATTTAATTGCGCTGCCCCTTGTGTATTCCCTACCTGGGCAGAATGTTACATGACCAGACTGTATAGTGCATAGCACATCTCTTAGTTAAGAGTAATGATTTCCAGCTGGTCTTGTCTTACAAAATGTATAATGTTGACTTTAACTACCATGACACTCAATATGTTAAAGACGGCTTTTAATATTGCTAAGCCTGCTCTCTTAAATAAAGTTTTGGTCAGTATTTTTTAATTCAAAATAATAAATAAAAAATAACAATGTTATGACTCCTCAACTAGTTCTGTATTCAAACCTGTATTATTATTATTTTTTTAATTTGTAACTTCATCTGTTTAGCAAAAAAAGAAAAGAAAGAAAAAAGGAATATTCCTTTCTGACAAATCATGTGGTTTAGCAACTAAGACATTTTTTGGATGTGTTGCTACAACGTACGCAATTATATTCTGCTGGCTGTTAGGAGTATAAAAGGTTTTTGCCAAGTTTATTCTGGTATACTATATTAGTAAACAGGATGAAGTACTGTTAATATAACTGTTGATAACAGTGCTTCGTTCACCTGAAATAATGATGTTAGAAACTGCCACTTTTTTTTTTGTATTTGTTTTTTCTTATGGGTATTTTCTGCTTCATAATAAAACAAATTGTCTCTCCATGAAGCTGGATGTTTCAGTGAGAGAATGTACGGTCACACGTGGTATTTTGGCATAGCTATGTTTTTGTATTATCACCATCTGACTTACAGCTACCATGTGCTCGCTTTCAGCACTTTTACATAATTATTGCAGTGTTTGTTGAAATTCTGTGGCTCAACTCGTTTTCTTTAAAATTGTCCATATAAATTCTGTTTGTTACACTTCTCTATATCTCAGTGACCTGTCTTAAAAACAGCACATTTGGACAGTTTGAATGAACTAGTCCAATTTTATGATACATTTACATGCCTACAAGAATGAATTGTTTTTAATAAACTGATCTATATTGATATATAGCCATTGTATTTGTTTAAACTTCAATGGAAAGCAATCACAGGCATTTTTTTTGTTTGTTTTTTTCCTTTTAATCTGTATGACACTCCTTTAAAAAAAATCTGTATGACACTCCTTTAAGAAAAGCCTTTGTAGACATTTTACAACCAATTATAAGATGTACTATCTAACATTCTGTATGTCTTTAGGTCGTCAAGCATTTTTGCACAACAATGTTTTTAGAAGACTGACGCTGATCGCAGTCTTTGTCCACCCTTATTTACATATGTGCAAGAAAAGTATAAGATACTTTTGCTGTAGCAAATTTTATGTAACAAAATATATATATATAAATATATATATAAATATATATACGTCACAATAAATTTAAGAATTCTTTGTATGAAAATGTTAAAATCTTTTGTATTTCATTTAGACTGAGGATATGCTGTTGTATGCTAGCTGTATGCGATACAATTCTACAGTAACTTTGTTGTCGTTTATGAACTTTAAAAGATTTTAATAAATGCTGGAGATCACATATTTTTGTTCATGATTTTAGTTTTCCATATCAAGGGACATGATTTAATTTATTTGTAGGTATACTGTTGTATTTCATTCTAATGTTTGGATACTTTTTTCTCCCAGTTTAGCATAACTAAAATCTTCATCATGGAAATGGACTGCTTTGAAATATATTAGGCAGGCTTGATGAAGAGTTTCCAGTTATTATCGTTAAACAGCTGTATAAAGACGCACTTTGATATAATTATTTTAACATTTTAATTTGTTCCTAAGACTATATACTCTATGCACTTTTTATGTTCTTAACACTGGGATTTGCTTTATAACTATGTCCCATTTATTAAAATAAATCTTAGAAAAATGCCTCTGAACTCAAGTCCACTTGCAAACACTCAACATACACAAACTTTGATAATCCATGTCTATTTATTAATCTGTGTATGAGTTATTTTGACTGCTATTATTTTATTGATGCGGAAGTTGCTAGAAGCTCAACTTGTTAGAAGCAATTTGTATCCACAAATGCCACCATTTATTCAAAATTATATAATGATCTGACAGTATTACATTTCATAAACTGTTACCCGTGATCAAGATCTCTTCTTCTGATAATGCAACTACCACTTTTATGATATTATAAGTGGGTCAATTATTGTCCGGTAAAGACTTGAATTTCTGCACTCCCATTAAATGGCCATGTCGTTTTTAATATACTTCTAATTAATTAAAATTGATTGAAAATGCATCTTAAGTGCTTTAAGTAACCTCACCTCTTAAAGTGCAACTTTTAAACAATAAGTTGCCCTTTTTCACATGAAATATGGTTGAATATGACAGGTTCCTTTCTGGGTCCATTCACAATTTTAACATTGTCTTTTGAATGCTGTTCTATTAATTGTGTGTATATAAAGGAAAAATAACATTTATAGGGACTTATACCTGTCCACCTAAATATGTACATGGAACACAGCTTTGGACTGAATTTTTATTAAAAGATTATTCTTCAAAACAGAACAAAAAAAAAAAACTTAAATCATATTAATAATGTGCCGAGATCTTCAGTTAAACACCAAGGCTATCTTTGAAATAAAATATAAAAATTACAAAATCCTCTGAGTCTGTTGATCCTTTAACATGTAAGTATCAATGTTGCATTAAATAAGTTCTTTTGTCTATTATATATACAAAAAGGCAAAATGTAAGAATGCCTAATATTGCAAATTACACAGCAGATACATATGTTTCTTTCATGTAATTGGCAAGAGTCCATGAGCTAGTGACATATGGGATATACAATCCTACCAGGAGGGGCAAAGTTTCTCAAACTTCAAAATGCCTATAAATACACCCCTCACCACACCCACAATTCAGTTTTACAAACTTTGCCTCCTATGGAGGTGGTGAAGTAAGTTTGTGCTAAGATTTCTACGTTGATATGCGCTTCTCAGCATTGTTGAAGCCCGATTCCTCTCAGAGTACAGCGAACGTCAGAGGGACGTGAAGGGAGTATCACTTATTGAATACGATGATTTCCCTAACGGGGGTCTATTTCATAGGTTCTCTGTTATCGGTCGTAGAGATTCATCTCCTACCTCCCTTTTCAGATGGACGATATACCCTCAGTTTACCATTACCTCTACTAATAACTGTTTTAGTACTGGTTTGGCTATCTGCTATATGTGGATATGTGGACACCCATCCACATATAGCAGATAGCCAAACCAGTACTAAAACAGTTATTAGTAGAGGTAATGGTAAACTGAGGGTATATCGTCCATCTGAAAAGGGAGGTAGGAGATGAATCTCTACGACCGATAACAGAGAACCTATGTAATAGACCCCCGTTAGGGAAATCATTGTATTCAATAAGTGATACTCCCTTCACGTCCCTCTGACATTTGCTGTACTCTGAGAGGAATCGGGCTTCAACAATGCTGAGAAGCGCATATCAACGTAGAAATCTTAGCACAAACTTACTTCACCACCTCCATAGGAGGCAAAGTTTGTAAAACTGAATTGTGGGTGTGGTGAGGGGTGTATTTATAGGCATTTTGAGGTTTGAGAAACTTTTCTACGTTGATATGCGCTTCTCAGCATTGTTGAAGCCCGATTCCTCTCAGAGTACAGCGATTGTCAGAGGGACGTGAAGGGAGTATCACTTATTGAATACGATGATTTCCCTAACGGGGGTCTATTTCATAGGTTCTCTGTTATCGGTCGTAGAGATTCATCTCCTACCTCCCTTTTCAGATGGACGGTATACCCTCAGTTTACCATTACCTCTACTAATAACTGTTTTAGTACTGGTTTGGCTATCTGCTATATGTGGATGGGTGTCTTTTGGTAAGTATGTTTTCATTACTTAAGACACTCTCAGCTATGGTAAGCTAGATAGGACAAATCAAGTTTGGAGTTATAAGATAATATGAACAGTTATCGTGTAAAAATAAAAGCTTGTTTCTCATAAATGTACTGGGCATGGTAAGAACTAGAGTGAATGTTAGCACCAAAGAGTTTGGCTATCATAGTATTAGTTCACCTTAGAGATCAGTATGTCACATATGCAGGATTTTCAGGAAAGAGACGTGTAAGTAAACACATGTAGTGAATGTTTGAAAAAACATTTTGCCAGCATAACATAATGTAGATTAGAATGAATGGGTACCTAAGGTAATTAGTAAATGAAAAGGAGAATGAACACAGCGTTTATCTTAACTATAACAAAACATGCTAAACAGTTAATTAGACAAGGTAAGAACTTGGGTAACTGTATTGCCCAGTTTGACTGAGGGGAAAGCACTGAACATACTCCACGCATAAACAAAATGCTCAAATAGAGATATCAGACATACATAGTGAGTGATTTATAATAGATCAGTGCAAGAACAATCAAGTCAGATACGTTTTTAACAGTGTCTTTCTGCAGTCTAAAATCAAATCTAACATTCAGTGTAGATAGGCTAGGCCACCAGGAGGTAATAGAAGCAGTGACTCTATCCTACCCCAGCTTTCAGGCTGCTGCGAGTATCGATTATCCGGAGCTTAAATTCCCATAGACAAGTCAGAGTCCCAGGCAAGTGAACAGCCTTTGGATGCAGCGTGGCATTAAATGCAGACACTCCCGGGTTATGAGAGAGCTCATCAGCGTGAGCCCTCCCGGGTATGTCCCATCCATATGTCTGGGTTGATGTGAGTGCCGGTCGGGCCTTATCAATATCGCCACTCCAGGGTCGCAATAAAGTGAGATGACCTTTTTCGGCTTCAGCAGTAACTGCCGCTGCATGAGCCAATGTGATGGCTTCCACAGTCAATAAAGCCAGTGTTCTTGCTCCAAGTGCTACACATGCCTCATTCATCTTAGGGGCCGAGACTCTGTGGGTCCGACCAGCAATCACCTCCATCACGGAATCCAAGCTAGGGCAGTCTAACATAGGCTTCACCGCAGCAGGTTGTAGTGGGTTTAGATCCCGTATTGCTTTTGCACCATCATCCTCAGCGACTGACTGACCTATCCCCATTTCTAAGATACTGTCACGAGTTGCTGCTGCTATAGGGATAGAGGCTAGCCGCCCGCTGTCGGCTTCCACCTGTGGGGCTGTTAACGCGTCTGCACATTGTTTAGTGTCCGTGGCCAAGTCTGTGGCGTCGAAGCAGAAACTTGTATTCGCAGTGACTCGCTCACTGTTGTCATTGAAGAGTGCGCTATTCCCAAAAGCCTCATGAAGAGCTTGTGTGAGACTGTGGAAGTGGTTGTGAAGGAGCCGCGCCATCTCTAATTCCCACATGGTCGCGGCCTTCTGCATGGTAGTGTTGCTGTTTTGCTCTCCGGCTCAGTCCAATCTCAGCCAGCCCCCACAACTCCACCAAAGTTATCCAGACATGGTCAAATGCTATTGTAGGTGTTCAGAACACAAATTTTGATAGATACCCATAGTTATATCAAAGTTTAGTCAGGAGCTTAACACAGGCACGTCTCTGTCCTTGGATAGCTGGCTCCGCCCCCATGCCTGTAAATTTTAAAGAATTTGTTTCTGATTCTATTATGAAGGCTTTGTCTGCATTTCCACCTTCTAATAAACGTAAAAGGTCTTTTAAAACTTGTTTAGCTGATGACATTTCAAATGACCAACAACATAATAATTCATCCTCTTCTGATGAGGATCTATCTGAAACAGAAGATCCTTCCTCAGACATTGACACTGACAAATCTACTTATTTATTTAAAATAGAGTATATGCGTTCTTTATTAAAAGAAGTGTTAATTACTTTGGATATTGAGGTAACCAGTCCTATTGATGTTAAGTTTAATAAACGTTTAAATGCTGTTTTTAAACCTCCTGTGGTTTCCCCAGGGTTTTTTTTCCCATTCCTGAGGCTGTTTCTGATATGATTTCTAGGGAATGGAATAAGCCAGGTACTTCTTTTATTCCTTCTTCGAGGTTTAAAAAAATGTATCCTTTACCAGCAAAATCTATAGAGTTTTGGGAAAAAATCCCCAAAGTTGATGGGGCTATTTCTACTCTTGCTAAACGTACCACTATTCCTATGGAAGATAGCACTTCCTTTAAGGATCCTTTAGATAGGAAGCTTGAATCTTATCTAAGGAAGGCCTATTTATATTCAGGTTATCTTCTCAGACCTGCTATTTCTTTGGCTGATGTTGCGGCTGCATCAACTTTCTGGTTGGAAAATTTAGCGCAACACGAATTGGATTCTGACATATCTAGCGTTGTTCGCTTACTGCAACATGCTAATCATTATATTTGTGATGCCATTTTTGATATTATCAAAATTGATGTTAGATCCATGTCTTTAGCTGTTTAAGCTAGAAGAGCTTTGTGGCTTAAATCTTGGAATGCTGATATGACATCTAAATCTAGATTACTATCTCTTTCTTTCCAAGGTAATAATTTATTTGGTTCTCAGTTGGATTCTATTATTTAAACTATCACTGGGGGAAAAGGAGTTTTTTTGCCTCAGGATAAAAAACCTAAGGGTAAATCTAAGGCTTCTAACCATTTTCGTTCCTTTTGTCAGAATAAAGAACAAAAACTCAATCCTTCCCCCAAGGAATCTTCTTCCAATTGGAAGCCTTCCTCAAATTGGAATAAATCCAAGCCATTTAGGAAACCAAAGTCAGCCCCTATATCCGCATGAAGGTGCGGCCCTCATGCCAGCTCAGCTGGTAGGGGGCAGATTAAGGTTTTTCAAGGATTTTTGGATAAGATATGTCCAAAATCATTGGATTCAGAGCATTGTCTCTCAAGGGTATCGAATAGGATTCAAAGTAAGACCTCCTGTGAGAAGATTTTTTCTCTCACGCATCCCTGTAAATCCAGTAAAAGCTCAGGCTTTTCTGAAGTGTGTTTCAGATCTGGAGTCTTCAGGGGTAATCATGCCAGTTCCTCCTCAGGAGCAAGGTTTGGGGTTTTATTCAAACCTATTCATTGTATCAAAGAAAGAAAATTATTCAGACCAGTTCTGGATCTAAAAATTTTGAATCGTTATGTAAGAGTACCAACTTTCAAGATGGGGACTATAAGGACTATTCTGCCTTTTGTTCAGCTAGGACATTATATGTCCACAATAGACTTGCAGGATTCATACCTTCATATTCCGATTCATCCAGAACACTTTCAGTTTCTGAGATTCTCTTTTCTAGACAAGCATTACCAATTTGTTGCTCTTCCATTTGGCCTAGCAACAGCTCCAAGAATCTTTACAAAGGTTCTGGGTGCCCTACTATCTGTAATCAGAGAACAGGGTATTGCGGTGTTTCCTTATTTGGGCGATATCTTGGTACTAGCTCAGTCTTTACATACTGCAGAATCTCATACGAATCAACTAGTGTTGTTTCTTCGGAAACATGGTTGGAGGATCAATTTACCAAAAAGTTTCTTGATTCCTCAGACAAGGGTCACCTTTTTAGGCTTCCAGATAGATTCAGTGTCCATTACTCTGTCTCTAACAGACAAGAGACGTTTAAAATTGGTCGCAGCATGCCGACTCCTTGAGTCTCAGTCATTCCCTTCAGTGGCTATGTGCATGGAAGTTTTAGGTCTCATGACTGCAGCATCGGACGCGATCCCCTTTGCTCGTTTTCACATGAGACCTATACAGCTTTGTATGCTGAATCAATGGTGCAGGGATTATACAAAGATATCACAACGTAAATTATATTCTATTTTTTCCAGATTCATCTGGAAAAATAAAAAACCTCGCATTGCGCTTAGAAATTTAATGCATCCTCGCGATTCAGCTTGACTTGCCTTACCGAATATCCAACTTTATAACATTGCTTGCTTAGCCAAAATCGCTATAGATTGGTTAGCAGACACAAACATTTTCTCTTGCTCAATTATGGAAAGTTATATGCTATCCCCTTTTTCTACTAAAGCTAGCTTACATTATACATTCAAGGATTTACCCTATAATATCAGGGAACTGATAACTATAAAAAATATTATTAAAGCTTGGCAAAAATTTTGCACCTTCTTAGGAGTTACTCCTTCTCTGAATTCCTCCCAATAATTGGCACGATAAATTTCTCTCCAGGTTATTCCCAGGCAGTATTCTAGAAATGGGCCGATTAAGGACTCATCAATATGTACCAAATCTTTCATAACAATGGCTATATTCGCTCATTTGAGTCTCTTGTTACACAATTTGATTTACCCAGACAGGATATGTTTGCTTATTTCCAGTTAAGGCACTATTTTAGTAGTCATACCTGGGAGCTTAATCAGTGTCTAGCATGGTCTGATATCAAAAAATGTATTTTGAAATTTATAGCAGGGCTACCCTCAATCTCTCTCATGTATGATATTATGCTCAATAAACAGAAGCTACTTTTCCTTAATAACATTTTTGCTTCATGGTCGCGGGATTGTCCAAATTTGGAAGATGGAGAAATAAAATCAAGTTGCATTCTAGTAAATAAATGTCGAATTTCATCGAGTTAGAAAGAATCGCATTTTAAAATGATAAATAGGTCTTATATAACGCCATTAAGATTGTCAAAGATGTACATCTCTCAATCTTCTAATTGCCCTTGTTGCTTGTATCCCAAAGCTGATATATTACATATGTTTTATTATTGCCCTAGATTAAGACAACTATGGAATAAATTATCCTTCTGGCTAAAAAAGTTTTATGGTATCGATATACTATTCAACCCAGAAAATATCATTTTTTTTAACATTCACCTTACTGATTCTTCATTAAGACTGAAAACCCTGGTATCTAGTATCCTGTCAATCAGACATCTTATAGCAAAGAACTGGAAATCGAAATCTGTCCCTTCTTTCTCTATGGTTATCCAGGAAATACAAAACCAAATAATTTTTGAATCTTTTTCATCTCAAATCTGCTAAATAAAAAAAATCTCAGATTGGTTACCCATAATCAAGTCTTATATGCCCCATATTCAAAAATGTATTTTGTCTCCATTTCTAAGTTCAGATAGTTTAGCAGAATTTGTACTATATGATGATTTCCCAGCATCATGGATCTCTTGCTATAGGGAGTAGGGAGCTTTATGAATATAGGTCAGGATTATCGGCTATGATAGGGGCTGGGGATTGGAGACAGGGATGAGGGGGGCTTTTCCCCCTTTTTTTTTTTTCTTTTTTTTTTCTTTTCTTTTTTTTCTGTTTAGTTGGAAAATATAAAAGAAGAGTAAAGGAAAAAGAAAAATTAAGTTAACTTTATGTCTAAGATACTAATTACGGATGAAAGATTTAAGTCTGTTAAGTTAAGGCTGGTATCTATGTATTATAAATGATTATTATGGTTATTATTTTTTGCTGTTCTGTTGAAAATATGAGAGTAAAAGAAAAAGAAAAAATTTAAGTCAACTATATGTTTAAGATACTAACTAATTATGAATATAAGATTTAAATATGTTAAGTTAAGTTTGGTATCTATGTATTATAAATGATTATTATGGTCAATACTGTTATTTTGCCCTGCGTGGCATATATTATCTGAGCTGTGATTCTTATTTTGTTGGCTTATTCAAATAAAAATAAATATAAAAAAAAACACTTAATATCCTTGAATCCCAATGTACGACACTCTCTGACTTGGTGGATAGATCACGATCATTTGGTTCAAGGGGCTTCTTTTGTTCGCCCAACCTGGACTGTGATCACAACAGATGCTAGTCTTTCAGGTTGGGGAGCTGTTTGGGGATCTCTGACAGCACAAGGGGTTTGGAAATCTCAAGAGGCGAGATTACCAATAAATATTTTAGAACTCCGTGCAATTCTCAGGGCTCTTCAGTTCTGGCCTCTGCTAAAGAGAGAACCGTTCATTTGTTTTCAGACAGACAATATCACAACTGTGGCTTATGTCAATCATCAGGGTGGGACTCACAGTCCCCAAGCTATGAAAGAAGTATCTCGGATACTTGCCTGGGCGGAATCCAGCTCCTGTCTAATCTCTGCGGTGCATATCCCAGGCGTAGACAATTGGGAGGTGGATTATTTCAGCCGCCAGACTTTACATCCAGGGGAGTGGTCTCTCCATCCAGATGTGTTTTCTCAGATTGTTCAGATGTGGGGGCTCCCAGAGATAGATCTCATGGCCTCTCATCTAAACAAGAAACTTCCCAGATACCTGTCCTGGTCCAGGGATGTTCAGGCGGAAGCAGTGGATGCGCTGACACTTCCTTGGTGTTATCAACCTGCTTACATCTTCCCGCCTCTAGTTCTCCTTCCAAGAGTGATCTCCAAAATCATCATGGAACAGTCTTTTGTGTTGCTGGTGGCTCCAGCATGGCCACACAGGTTTTGGTATGCGGATCTGGTTCGGATGTCCAGTTGCCCACCTTGGCCACTTCCGTTACGGCCGGACCTACTATCTCAAGGTCCGTTTTTCCATCAGGATCTCAAATTATTAAATTTGAAGGTATGGAAATTGAACGCTTATTTCTAAGTCATAGAGGTTTCTCTGACTCAGTGATTAATACTATGTTACAAGCTCGTAAATCTGTCTCTAGAAAGATTTATTATAGAGTTTGGAAGACTTACATTTCATGGTGTTCTCATAAATTCTCCTGGCATTCTTTTAGAATTCCTAGAATTTTACAGTTCCTTCAGGATGGTTTGGATAAAGGTTTGTATGCAAGTTCCTTGAAAGGACAAATCTCCGCTCTTTCTGTTTTATTTCACAGAAAGATTGCTATACTTCCTGATATTCACTGTTTTGTACAGGCTTTAGTTCGTATTAAGCCTGTCATTAAATCAATTTCTCCTCCTTGGAGTCTTAATTTGGTTCTGAAGGCTTTACAGGCTCCTCCATTTGAGCCTATGCATTCTTTGGACATTAAACTACTTTCTTGGAAAGTGTTGTTCCTTTTGGCTATCTCTTCTGCTAGAAGAGTTTCTGAGCTATCTGCTCTTTCTTGTGAGTCTCCTTTTCTGATTTTTCATCAGGATAAGGCAGTTTTGCGGACTTCTTTTCAATTGTTACCTAAGGTTGTGAATTCTAACAACATTAGTAGAGAAATTGTTGTCCCTTCCTTGTGTCCTAATCCTAAGTATTCTTTGGAGAGATCTTTACATTCTTTGGATGTGGTAAGAGCTTTGAAATATGTGGAAGCTACTAAAGATTTCAGGAAGACTTCCAGTCTATTTGTTTTATTTTCTGGTCCTAGGACAGGTTAGAAGGCTTCTGCTATTTCCTTGACTTCTTGGTTGAAACTTTTGATTCATCAAGCTTATTTGTAGTCGGGTCAGGCCCCGCCTCAGAGAATTACAGCTCATTCTACTAGATCAGTCTCCACTTTGTGGGCTTTTAAGAATGAAGCTTCAGTTGATCAGATTTGCAAAGCGGCGACTTGGTCCTCTTTGCATACATTTACTAAATTCTACCGTTTTGATGTATTTGCTTCTTCGGAAGCAGTTTTTGGTAGAAAAGTTCTTCAGGCAGCTGTTTCAGTTTGATTCTTCTGCTTTTTGATTTAAGTTTTTTTCTTTCAAAAATTAAAATAAACTTTTTTTTTTTGGGTTGTGGATTAATTTTTTCAGCAAAATATGGCTGTTTTTATTTTTATTCCCTCTCTCTCTAGTGACTCTTGAGTGGAAGACTCCACATCTTGGGTATTGATATCCCATATGTCACTAGCTCATGGACTCTTGCCAATTACATGAAAGAAAACATAATTTATGTAAGAACTTACCTGATAAATTAATTTCTTTCATATTGGCAAGAGTCCATGAGGCCCACCCTTTTTATGGTGGTTATGATTTTTTGTATAAAGCACAATTATTTCCAAATTTCCTTTGTTGATGCTTTCTACTCCTTTCTTTATCACCCCACTGCTTGGCTATTCGTTAAACTGAATTGTGGGTGTGGTGAGGGGTGTATTTATAGACATTTTGAAGTTTGGGAAACTTTGCCCCTCCTGGTAGGATTGTATATCCCATATGTCACTAGCTCATGGACTCTTGCCAATATGAAAGAAATGAATTTATCAGGTAAGTTCTTACATAAATTATGTTTTTCACTACTATTAATGATACAACCTTTCTATTACTGGCTCATTCACTATCACAGGCTATCACTCATGAGTGAGTGGTTCTGTCCCCAGTCCTCCCTAGCATGCCAGATCTTCAGGATTACCATAGATGAGAGCAGGTTAATAATCAGTTTACTAATCAACTGGTAGTTTCACCTGTGCTTCCAGTTCAGATATTATCAAAAATCTTGCCTGCTATGGAAAAATTCAACACTAGCGTTTTAAATGTACACTGAGATAGCTCTAGAGTTAGTGTGGCCTTAGGTAAAATTTAAATATTAAACCCTTTATCTGTAAAAGAAGATACAAATTTCTCCAACATAGGTGTGTCCGGTCCACGGCGTCATCCTTACTTGTGGGATATTCTCTTCCCCAACAGGAAATGGCAAAGAGCCCAGCAAAGCTGGTCACATGATCCCTCCTAGGCTCCGCCTACCCCAGTCATTCTCTTTGCCGTTGTACAGGCAACATCTCCACAGAGATGGCTTAGAGTTTTTTAGTGTTTAACTGTAGTTTTTATTATTCAATCAAGAGTTTGTTATTTTGAAATAGTGCTGGTATGTACTATTTACTCAGAAACAGAAAAGAGATGAAGATTTCTGTTTGTATGAGGAAAATGATTTTAGCAACCGTCACTAAAATCCATGGCTGTTCCACACAGGACTGTTGAGAGCAATTAACTTCAGTTGGGGGAACAGTGTGCAGTCTCTTGCTGCTTGAGGTATGACACATTCTAACAAGACGATGTAATGCTGGAAGCTGTCATTTTCCCTATGGGATCCGGTAAGCCATGTTTATTCAGCAAGTAAATAAGGGCTTCACAAGGGCTTATTAAGACTGTAGACTTTTTCTGGGCTAAATCGATTCATTATTAACACATATTTAGCCTTGAGGAATCATTTTATCTGGGTATTTTGATATAATAATATCGGCAGGCACTGTATTAGACACCTTATTCTTTAGGGGCTTTCCCAAAGCATAAGCAGAGCCTCATTTTCGCGCCGGTGTTGCGCACTTGTTTTTGAGAGGCATGGCATGCAGTCGCATGTGAGAGGAGCTCTGATACTTAGAAAAGACTTTCTGAAGGCGTCATTTGGTATCGTATTCCCCTTTGGGCTTGGTTGGGTCTCAGCAAAGCAGATACCAGGGACTGTAAAGGGGTTAAAGTTCAAAACGGCTCCGGTTCCGTTATTTTAAGGGTTAAAGCTTCCAAATTTGGTGTGCAATACTTTTAAGGCTTTAAGACACTGTGGTGAAAATTTGGTGAATTTTGAACAATTCCTTCATGTTTTTTCGCAATTGCAGTAATAAAGTGTGTTCAGTTTAAAATTTAAAGTGACAGTAACGGTTTTATTTTAAAACGTTTTTTGTACTTTGTTATCAAGTTTATGCCTGTTTAACATGTCTGAACTACCAGATAGACTGTGTTCTGAATGTGGGGAAGCCAGAATTCCTATTCATTTAAATAAATGTGATTTATGTGATAATGACAATGATGCCCAAGATGATTCCTCAAGTGAGGGGAGTAAGCATGGTACTGCATCATTCCCTCCTTCGTCTACACGAGTCTTGCCCACTCAGGAGGCCCCTAGTACATCTAGCGCGCCAATACTCCTTACTATGCAACAATTAACGGCTGTAATGGATAATTCTGTCAAAAACATTTTAGCCAAAATGAACACTTATCAGCGTAAGTGCGGCTGCTCTGTTTTAGATACTGAAGAGCATGACGACGCTGATAATAATATTTCCGAAGGGCCCCTAACCCAGTCTGATGGGGCCAGGGAGGTTTTGTCTGAGGGAGAAATTACTGATTCAGGGAACATTTCTCAACAGGCTGAACCTGATGTGATTGCATTTAAATTTAAGTTGGAACATCTCCGCATTCTGCTTAAGGAGGTATTATCCACTTTGGATGATTGTGACAAGTTGGTCATCCCAGAGAAACTATGTAAAATGGACAAGTTCCTAGAGGTGCCGGGGCTCCCAGAAGCTTTTCCTATACCCAAGCGGGTGGCGGACATTGTTAACAAGGAATGGGAAAGGCCCGGTATTCCTTTCGTCCCTCCCCCCATATTTAAAAAATTGTTTCCTATGGTCGACCCCAGAAAGGACTTATGGCAGACAGTCCCCAAGGTCGAGGGAGCGGTTTCCACTTTAAACAAACGCACCACCATACCCATAGAGGATAGTTGTGCTTTCAAAGATCCTATGGATAAAAAATTAGAAGGTTTGCTTAAAAAGATGTTTGTTCAGCAAGGTTACCTTCTACAACCAATTTCATGCATTGTCCCTGTCGCTACAGCCGCATGTTTCTGGTTCGATGATCTGATAAAGGCGGTCGATAGTGAATCTCCTCCTTTTGAGGAGATTATGGACAGAATCAATGCTCTCAAATTGGCTAATTCTTTCACCCTAGACGCCACTTTGCAATTGGCTAGGTTAGCGGCTAAGAATTCTGGGTTTGCTATTGTGGCGCGCAGAGCGCTTTGGTTGAAATCTTGGTCGGCTGATGCGTCTTCCAAGAACAAGCTACTTAACATTCCTTTCAAGGGGAAAACGCTGTTTGGCCCTGACTTGAAAGAGATTATCTCTGATATCACTGGGGGTAAGGGCCACGCCCTTCCTCAGGATCGGCCTTTCAAGGCAAAAAATAAACCTAATTTTCGTCCCTTTCGTAGAAACGGACCAGCCCAAGGTGCTACGTCCTCTAAGCAAGAGGGTAATACTTCTCAAGCCAAGCCAGCTTGGAGACCAATGCAAGGCTGGAACAAGGGAAAGCAGGCCAAGAAACCTGCCACTGCTACCAAGACAGCATGAAATGTTGGCCCCCGATCCGGGACCGGATCTGGTGGGGGGCAGACTCTCTCTCTTCGCTCAGGCTTGGGCAAGAGATGTTCTGGATCCTTGGGCGCTAGAAATAGTCTCCCAAGGTTATCTTCTGGAATTCAAGGGACTTCCCCCAAGGGGGAGGTTCCACAGGTCTCAGTTGTCTTCAGACCACATAAAAAGACAGGCATTCTTACATTGTGTAGAAGACCTGTTAAAAATGGGAGTGATTCATCCTGTTCCATTAAGAGAACAAGGGATGGGGTTCTACTCCAATCTGTTCATAGTTCCCAAAAAAGAGGGAACGTTCAGAACAATCTTAGATCTCAAGATCTTAAACAAGTTTCTCAAGGTTCCATCGTTCAAGATGGAAACCATTCGAACTATTCTTCCTTCCATCCAGGAAGGTCAATTCATGACCACGGTGGATTTAAAGGATGCGTATCTACATATTCCTATCCACAAGGAACATCATCGGTTCCTAAGGTTTGCATTCCTGGACAAACATTACCAGTTCGTGGCGCTTCCTTTCGGATTAGCCACTGCTCCAAGGATTTTCACAAAAGTACTAGGGTCCCTTCTAGCTGTGCTAAGACCAAGGGGCATTGCTGTAGTACCTTACTTGGACGACATTCTGATTCAAGCGTCGTCCCTTCCTCAAGCAAAGGCTCACACGGACATTGTCCTGGCCTTTCTCAGATCTCACGGATGGAAAGTGAACGTGGAAAAGAGTTCTCTATCCCCGTCAACAAGGGTTCCCTTCTTGGGAACAATAATAGACTCCTTAGAAATGAGGATTTTTCTGACAGAGGCCAGAAAAACAAAACTTCTAGACTCTTGTCGGATACTTCATTCCGTTCCTCTTCCTTCCATAGCTCAGTGCATGGAAGTGATCGGGTTGATGGTAGCGGCAATGGACATAGTTCCTTTTGCGCGCATTCATCTAAGACCATTACAACTGTGCATGCTCAGTCAGTGGAATGGGGACTATACAGACTTGTCTCCGAAGATACAAGTAAATCAGAGGACCAGAGACTCACTCCGTTGGTGGCTGTCCCTGGACAACCTGTCACAAGGGATGACATTCCGCAGACCAGAGTGGGTCATTGTCACGACCGACGCCAGTCTGATGGGCTGGGGCGCGGTCTGGGGATCCCTGAAAGCTCAGGGTCTTTGGTCTCGGGAAGAATCTCTTCTACCGATAAATATTCTGGAACTGAGAGCGATATTCAATGCTCTCAAGGCTTGGCCTCAGCTAGCGAGGGCCAAGTTCATACGGTTTCAATCAGACAACATGACAACTGTTGCGTACATCAACCATCAGGGGGGAACAAGGAGTTCCCTAGCGATGGAAGAAGTGACCAAAATCATTCTATGGGCGGAGTCTCACTCCTGCCACCTGTCTGCTATCCACATCCCAGGAGTGGAAAATTGGGAAGCGGATTTTCTGAGTCGTCAGACATTGCATCCGGGGGAGTGGGAACTCCATCCGGAAATCTTTGCCCAAGTCACTCAGCTGTGGGGCATTCCAGACATGGATCTGATGGCCTCTCGTCAGAACTTCAAAGTTCCTTGCTACGGATCCAGATCCAGGGATCCCAAGGCGGCTCTAGTGGATGCATTAGTAGCACCTTGGACCTTCAAACTAGCTTATGTGTTCCCGCCGTTTCCTCTCATCCCCAGGCTGGTAGCCAGGATCAATCAGGAGAGGGCGTCTGTGATCTTGATAGCTCCTGCGTGGCCACGCAGGACTTGGTATGCAGATCTGGTGAATATGTCATCGGCTCCACCTTGGAAGCTACCTTTGAGACGAGACCTTCTTGTTCAGGGTCCGTTCGAACATCCGAATCTGGTTTCACTCCAGCTGACTGCTTGGAGATTGAACGCTTGATTTTATCGAAGCGAGGGTTCTCAGATTCTGTTATCGATACTCTTGTTCAGGCCAGAAAGCCTGTAACTAGAAAGATTTACCACAAAATTTGGAAAAAATATATCTGTTGGTGTGAATCTAAAGGATTCCCTTGGGACAAGGTTAAGATTCCTAGGATTCTATCCTTCCTTCAAGAAGGATTGGAAAAGGGATTATCTGCAAGTTCCCTGAAGGGACAGATTTCTGCCTTGTCGGTGTTACTTCACAAAAAACTGGCTGCTGTGCCAGATGTTCAAGCCTTTGTTCAGGCTCTGGTTAGAATTAAGCCTGTTTACAAACCTTTGACTCCTCCTTGGAGTCTCAATTTAGTTCTTTCAGTTCTTCAGGGGGTTCCGTTTGAACCCTTGCATTCCGTTGATATTAAGTTATTATCTTGGAAAGTTTTGTTTTTAGTTGCAATTTCTTCTGCCAGAAGAGTTTCAGAATTATCTGCTCTGCAGTGTTCTCCTCCTTATCTGGTGTTCCATGCAGATAAGGTGGTTTTACGTACTAAACCTGGTTTTCTTCCAAAAGTTGTTTCTAACAAAAACATTAACCAGGAGATTATCGTACCTTCTCTGTGTCCGAAACCAGTTTCAAAGAAGGAACGTTTGTTGCACAATTTGGATGTTGTTCGCGCTCTAAAATTCTATTTGGATGCTACAAAGGATTTTAGACAAACATCTTCCTTGTTTGTTGTTTATTCCGGTAAAAGGAGAGGTCAAAAAGCAACTTCTACCTCTCTCTCTTTTTGGATTAAAAGCATCATCAGATTGGCTTACGAGACTGCCGGACGGCAGCCTCCCGAAAGAATCACAGCTCATTCCACTAGGGCTGTGGCTTCCACTTGGGCCTTCAAGAACGAGGCTTCTGTTGATCAGATATGTAGGGCAGCGACTTGGTCTTCACTGCACACTTTTACCAAATTTTACAAGTTTGATACTTTTGCTTCTTCTGAGGCTATTTTTGGGAGAAAGGTTTTGCAAACCGTGGTGCCTTCCATTTAGGTGACCTGATTTGCTCCCTCCCTTCATCCGTGTCCTAAAGCTTTGGTATTGGTTCCCACAAGTAAGGATGACGCCGTGGACCGGACACACCTATGTTGGAGAAAACAGAATTTATGTTTACCTGATAAATTACTTTCTCCAACGGTGTGTCCGGTCCACGGCCCGCCCTGGTTTTTTTAATCAGGTCTGATAATTTATTTTCTTTAACTACAGTCACCACGGTACCATATGGTTTCTCCTATGCAAATATTCCTCCTTAACGTCGGTCGAATGACTGGGGTAGGCGGAGCCTAGGAGGGATCATGTGACCAGCTTTGCTGGGCTCTTTGCCATTTCCTGTTGGGGAAGAGAATATCCCACAAGTAAGGATGACGCCGTGGACCGGACACACCGTTGGAGAAAGTAATTTATCAGGTAAACATAAATTCTGTTTTCTTTCATAAAATTATGGTTTAAAGTCCTCCATACCATATGGGATATATGTCCCGCCCCTAGGAGAAGGTCAATAACCCATATTAGAGCTTAAAATCCCTCCCACCTCCCTTCTCTCTCTTAGTTTTATGTTCTTGGCCTCATTGCAGATGATTGAGAATAGAGGTTGTTCCAGCTGCTTGCTTATGGATTACATATTGGGAACTCAGACCTATTTGAAACTTAGAGTCCCTGGTGAGTATCATTTACAAAGAACACAAAAAAGATTTCACAACAGCTGAATGATACAGGGACGTATAATTACACTGTTATGTGCACAGCATTTCCCTAACGGGACTTCAGCCATAACTACCTTCAGGCGTTACGGAGACTCGTCCCTAGCCTCCCCCTGAGTGACTCAGGTATTTCTTACTGCAATCCTCTGCGGTACTAGATACCTGCACTGGATGGGCTCTCTACTGGGTACTGCTACAGCGGCATTGACATGCCTGGTAAGCCAGTGGAGGGTTGATGTATAAGGTAAGTGATTATACACAGCGCACACACAGCCCAGAGGTTATGTGTAGGTACTCTGACACAGGAACAGCATAGCCAGGGGACTTAGCTTGCTCTCCTCATAAAACACTTTTTTTCAGATCCCTACCTACCCTATTCTTATTAGGCATATAACCAGGTAACACTGTTGCCCTTCTCTGGCAGCTCTGGGGAAATATTTATGGCACTTTTTATGAAATTGGTGCCTGGCCCTTTAAGAAGACCACTGACTGTTCAGTACAGTAAGCTGATCAATAGAGGAAACTCTGGTTAGGTAGGGGAACATGTTTTTATGAGGGAAACATTTTATTATGCTTCATGCACTTTTTATATAATTTAATTACACTCAAAATGGCTTTGAAGCTTTCTCTGAGGGACTAGCTTCTCTTCCTGTGGTAGCCCCACCCTCTCAGCTTCCCTGGCTTTCCTATTCGTTCAGGAGCTGTTACTAGGCAGAAAATAGCTCAGGAAAAGATAGGGCAGTAATTCTAAAGTGCTGAATAAGTAATTCACTTTTCCAAGCACTTCCATTGCAGTAGCTGCCATCGAGTCTGGAGCCTGGGAGCATGTAATGCAGTTTCAATATAAGTGTTTAGCTTAAATTTAGTGTATTCTCTACCAGTTTTGTTTGTGTATGTCTGGTGTGTCTACATACTCTGCCGTTACACACGATGAAACAGAATGATAATGACCCACTATTATAACTGTTAAACAGAGAGGAATCATTTAGTGATAATCTTTCCTGTAGATACATTACATGTGTTTTACAAGTTTGTTCCAATATGTCTTTTACTTACTCTAAGGAATTATGTAATTACTAAGGAAGCAACTACTCATTTTACCCGTGTACGAATAGCTAGCAAGGCTAAGACAGCATTTTTCATGATTATTATTGAGTTTTATATACGCTTATTAAACTCTGCTGATAAAGCACTACATGCTGTATATACACAGACGAGTACTCACTTATTTCTAAGGGTTCAGATTTGATAACATCCTGTATGCAGGTTTTTTTGCAAAGACTTTTAGACAACTGTAAACCTCAGCACATTCTTATGTCATCTACAGTGTACCCAATTTACTATAATATGTGCAATTATATATTGTATTGAACATAATGACATATGGTGTCATTATTTATTATAACTTTCTGGGCTATCAATACTTGTATATAAGTACATAAAGCATTGTACTCCCATCATTACCAGGGGATATGAACAGTTTCTTTCATGTAATTAGCAAGAGTCCATGAGCTAGTGACGTATGGGATATACATTCCTACCAGGAGGGGCAAAGTTTCCCAAACCTCAAAATGCCTATAAATACACCCCTCACCACACCCACAATTCAGTTTTACAAACTTTGCCTCCGATGGAGGTGGTGAAGTAAGTTTGTGCTAGATTCTACGTTGATATGCGCTCCGCAGCAAGTTGGAGCCCGGTTTTCCTCTCAGCGTGCAGTGAATGTCAGAGGGATGTGAGGAGAGTATTGCCTATTTGAATGCAGTGATCTCCTTCTACGGGGTCTATTTCATAGGTTCTCTGTTATCGGTCGTAGAGATTCATCTCTTACCTCCCTTTTCAGATCGACGATATACTCTTATATATACCATTACCTCTGCTGATTCTCGTTTCAGTACTGGTTTGGCTTTCTACAAACATGTAGATGAGTGTCCTGGGGTAAGTAAATCTTATTTTCTGTGACACTCCAAGCTATGGTTGGGCACTTTATTTATAAAGTTCTAAATATATGTATTCAAACATTTATTTGCCTTGACTCAGAATGTTCAACTTTCCTTATTTTCAGACAGTCAGTTTCATATTTGGGATAATGCATTTGATTTAATTATTTTTTCTTACCTTCAAAAATTTGACTCTTCCCTGTGGGCTGTTAGGCTCGCGGGGGCTGAAAATGCTTCATTTTATTGCGTCATTCTTGGCGCGGACTTTTTTGGCGCAAAAAAATCGTTTCCGTTTCCGGCGTCATACGTGTCGCCGGAAGTTGCGTCATTTTTTGACGTTATTTTGCGCCAAAAATGTCGGCGTTCCGGATGTGGCGTCATTTTGGCGCCAAAAAGCATTTAGGCGCCAAATAATGTGGGCGTCTTATTGGCGCGAAAAATATGGGCGTCGCTTTTGTCTCCACATTATTTAAGTCTCATTTTTCATTTCTTCTGGTTGCTAGAAGCTTGTTCTTTGGCATTTTTTCCCATTCCTGAAACTGTCATTTAAGGAATTTGATCAATTTTGCTTTATATGTTGTTTTTTCTCTTACATATTGCAAGATGTCTCACGTTGCATCTGAGCCAGAAGATACTACAGGAAAATCGCTGTCTAGTGCTGGATCTACCAAAGCTAAGTGTATCTGCTGTAAACTTTTGGTAGCTATTCCTCCAGCTGTTGTTTGTATTGATTGTCATGACAAACTTGTTAAAGCAGATAATATTTCCTTTAGTAAAGTACCATTGCCTGTTGCAGTTCCTTCAACATCTAAGGTGCAGAATGTTCCTGATAATATAAGAGATTTTGTTTCAGAATCCATAAAGAAGGCTATGTCTGTTATTTCTCCTTCTAGTAAACGTAAAAAATCTTTTAAAACTTCTCTCCCTACAGATGAATTTTTAAATGAACATCATCATTCTGATTCTGATGACTCTTCTGGTTCAGAGGATTCTGTCTCAGAGGTTGATGCTGATAAATCTTCATATTTATTTAAAATGGAATTTATTCGTTCTTTACTTAAAGAAGTACTAATTGCTTTAGAAATAGAGGATTCTGGTCCTCTTGATACTAATTCTAAACGTTTGGATAAGGTATTTAAAGCTCCTGTGGTTATTCCAGAAGTTTTTCCTGTTCCTAATGCTATTTCTGCAGTAATTTCCAAAGAATGGGATAAATTGGGTAATTCATTTACTCCTTCTAAACGTTTTAAGCGATTATATCCTGTGCCGTCTGACTGATTAGAATTTTGGGACAAAATCCCTAAAGTTGATGGGGCTATTTCTACCCTTGCTAAACGTACTACTATTCCTACGTCAGATGGTACTTCGTTTAAGGATCCTTTAGATAGGAAAATTGAATCCTTTCTAAGAAAAGCTTATCTGTGTTCAGGTAATCTTCTTAGACCTGCTATATCTTTGGCTGATGTTGCTGCAGCTTCAACTTTCTGGTTGGAAACTTTAGCGCAACAAGTAACACATCATAATTCTCATGATATTATTATTCTTCTACAGCATGCTAATAATTTTATCTGTGATGCCATTTTTGATATTATCAGAGTTGATGTCAGGTTTATGTCTCTAGCTATTTTAGCTAGAAGAGCTTTATGGCTTAAAACTTGGAATGCTGATATGGCTTCTAAATCTACTTTACTTTCCATTTCTTTCCAGGGTAACAAATTATTTGGTTCTCAGTTGGATTCCATTATTTCAACTGTTACTGGTGGGAAAGGAACTTTTTTACCACAGGATAAAAAATCTAAAGGTAAAAGCAGGGCTAATAATCGTTTTCGTTCCTTTCGTTTCAACAAAGAACAAAAGCCTGATCCTTCATCCTCAGGAGCAGTTTCAGTTTGGAAACCATCTCCAGTCTGGAATAAATCCAAGCCAGCTAGAAAGGCAAAGCCTGTTTCTAAGTCCACATGAAGGTGCGGCCCTCATTCCAGCTCAGCTGGTAGGGGGCAGGTTACGTTTTTTCAAGGAAATTTGGATCAATTCTGTTCACAATCTTTGGATTCAGAGCATTGTTTCAGAAGGGTAAAGAATTGGTTTCAAGATAAGACCTCCTGCAAAGAGATTTTTTCTTTCCCGTGTCCCAGTAAATCCAGTAAAAGCTCAAGCATTTCTGAAATGTGTTTCAGATCTAGAGTTGACTGGAGTAATTATGCTGGTTCCAGTTCCGGAACAGGGGATGGGGTTTTATTCAAATCTCTTCATTGTACCAAAGAAGGAGAATTCCTTCAGACCAGTTCTGGATCTAAAAATATTGAATCGTTATGTAAGAATACCAACGTTCAAGATGGTAACTGTAAGGACTATCTTGCCTTTTGTTCAGCAAGGGAATTATATGTCCACAATAGATTTACAGGATGCATATCTGCATATTCCGATTCATCCAGATCATTATCAGTTCCTGAGATTCTCTTTTCTGGACAAGCATTACCAGTTTGTGGCTCTGCCGTTTGGCCTAGCTACAGCTCCAAGAATTTTTACAAAGGTTCTCGGTGCCCTTCTGTCTGTAATCAGAGAACAGGGTATTGTGGTATTTCCTTATTTGGACAATATCTTGGTACTTGCTCAGTCTTTACATTTAGCAGAATCTCATACGAATCGACTTGTGTTGTTTCTTCAAGATCATGGTTGGAGGATCAATTTACCAAAAAGTTCTTTGATTCCTCAGACAAGGGTAACCTTTCTGGGTTTCCAGATGGATTCAGTGTCCATGACTCTGTCTTTAACAGACAAGAGACGTCTAAAATTGATTTCAGCTTGTCGAAACCTTCAGTCACAATCATTCCCTTCGGTAGCCTTATGCATGGAAATTCTAGGTCTTATGACTGCTGCATCGGACGCGATCCCCTTTGCTCGTTTTCACATGCGACCTCTTCAGCTCTGTATGCTGAAGCAATGGTGCAAGGATTACACGAAGATATCTCAATTAATATCTTTAAAACCGATTGTTCGACACTCTCTAACATGGTGGACAGATCACCATCGTTTAATTCAGGGGGCTTCTTTTGTGCTTCCGACCTGGACTGTAATTTCAACAGATGCAAGTCTCACAGGTTGGGGAGCTGTGTGGGGATCTCTGACGGCACAAGGAGTTTGGGAATCTCAGGAGGTGAGATTACCGATCAATATTTTGGAACTCCGTGCAATTTTCAGAGCTCTTCAGTTTTGGCCTCTTCTGAAGAGAGAATCGTTCATTTGTTTTCAAACAGACAATGTCACAACTGTGGCATACATCAATCATCAAGGAGGGACTCACAGTCCTCTGGCTATGAAAGAAGTATCTCGAATTTTGGTTTGGGCGGAATCCAGCTCCTGTCTAATCTCTGCGGTTCATATCCCAGGTATAGACAATTGGGAAGCGGATTATCTCAGTCGCCAAACGTTGCATCCGGGCGAATGGTCTCTTCACCCAGAGGTATTTCTTCAGATTGTTCAAATGTGGGAACTTCCAGAAATAGATCTGATGGCGTCCCATCTAAACAAGAAACTTCCCAGGTATCTGTCCAGATCCCGGGATCCTCAGGCGGAGGCAGTGGATGCATTATCACTTCCTTGGAAGTATCATCCTGCCTATATCTTTCCGCCTCTAGTTCTTCTTCCAAGAGTAATCTCCAAGATTCTGAAGGAATGCTCGTTTGTTCTGCTGGTAGCTCCGGCATGGCCTCACAGGTTTTGGTATGCGGATCTTGTCCGGATGGCCTCTTGCCAACCGTGGACTCTTCCGTTAAGACCAGACCTTCTGTCACAAGGTCCTTTTTTCCATCAGGATCTGAAATCCTTAAATTTAAAGGTATGGAGATTGAACGCTTGATTCTTGGTCAAAGAGGTTTCTCTGACTCTGTGATTAATACTATGTTACAGGCTCGTAAATCTGTATCTCGAGAGATATATTATAGAGTCTGGAAGACTTATATTTCTTGGTGTCTTTCTCATCATTTTTCTTGGCATTCTTTTAGAATACCGAGAATTTTACAGTTTCTTCAGGATGGTTTAGATAAGGGTTTGTCCGCAAGTTCTTTGAAAGGACAAATCTCTGCTCTTTCTGTTCTTTTTCACAGAAAGATTGCTATTCTTCCTGATATTCATTGTTTTGTACAAGCTTTGGTTCGTATAAAACCTGTTATTAAGTCAATTTCTCCTCCTTGGAGTTTGAATTTGGTTTTGGGAGCTCTTCAAGCTCCTCCGTTTGAACCTATGCATTCATTGGACATTAAATTACTTTCTTGGAAAGTTTTGTTCCTTTTGGCCATCTCTTCTGCCAGAAGAGTTTCTGAATTATCTGTCTCCTTTTCTGATTTTTCATCAGGATAAGGCGGTGTTGCGAACTTCTTTTGAATTTTTACCTAAAGTTGTGAATTCCAACAACATTAGTAGAGAAATTGTGGTTCCTTCATTATGTCCTAATCCTAAGAATTCTAAGGAGAAATCGTTGCATTCTTTGGATGTTGTTAGAGCTTTGAAATATTATGTTGAAGCTACGAAATCTTTCCGTAAGACTTCTAGTTTATTTGTTATCTTTTCCGGTTCTAGAAAAGGCCAGAAAGCTTCTGCCATTTCTTTGGCATCTTGGTTGAAATCTTTAATTCATCTTGCCTATGTTGAGTCGGGTAAAACTCCGCCTCAAAGAATTACAGCTCATTCTACTAGGTCAGTTTCTACTTCCTGGGCGTTTAGGAATGAAGCTTCGGTTGACCAGATTTGCAAAGCAGCAACTTGGTCCTCTTTGCATACTTTTACTAAATTCTACCATTTTGATGTATTTTCTTCTTCTGAAGCAGTTTTTGGTAGAAAAGTACTTCAGGCAGCGGTTTCAGTTTGAATCTTCTGCTTATGTTTTTCGTTAAACTTTATTTTTGGGTGTGGATTATTTTCAGCAGGAATTGGCTGTCTTTATTTTATCCCTCCCTCTCTAGTGACTCTTGTGTGGAAAGATCCACATCTTGGGTAGTCATTATCCCATACGTCACTAGCTCATGGACTCTTGCTAATTACATGAAAGAAAACATAATTTATGTAAGAACTTACCTGATAAATTCATTTCTTTCATATTAGCAAGAGTCCATGAGGCCCGCCCTTTTTTTGTGGTGGTTATGATTTTTGTATAAAGCACAATTATTCCAATTCCTTATTTTGTATGCTTTCGCACTTTTTTATCACCCCACTTCTTGGCTATTCGTTAAACTGAATTGTGGGTGTGGTGAGGGGTGTATTTATAGGCATTTTGAGGTTTGGGAAACTTTGCCCCTCCTGGTAGGAATGTATATCCCATACGTCACTAGCTCATGGACTCTTGCTAATATGAAAGAAATGAATTTATCAGGTAAGTTCTTACATAAATTATGTTTTTTTATGTCACTATGCATTATCTATACTGTTGTACAATATTATTATATGCAAATGCCTAGACACTGTTAATGTTTTACATATTCAGCAGTACACATAATTATTTTTACATAGGCAGACCTTTCTGTCTCTGGATATGCATGACATTATATGTTATATGCTATTAGTGTGCACAATATTATAATATATTCTCATCTAGGTATATACCTTTCATGCATATTACTCTGCATGTTTAACTCCAAATGCAGTCGTGCAGGATATCTCTGAGTTTTAGTACAACAGTGGAGATCCTTTAGATATAAAATCTATTGGTAGAGCTTTTATACTTAATATACAGTATATGTAATATTTATCTATGCACATAGGTTCTATCATGCAGATATTGAACATTGATCATGACTATTTACATTAACAGTGGAGAGCCTTTAAAGATGCAATCTATTGGTATCGCTCTTATACCTATTGTATGACTAACTTCTATGTATGCACATAGGTTTTCTTCTATAAAGGTAAGACGAGTCCATGGATTCATCCTTTACTTGTGGGATATATTCCTCCTGCTAACAGGAAGTGGCAAAGAGCACCACAGCAGAGCTGTCTATATAGCTCCTCCCTTAGCTCCACCCCCCAGCCATTCTCTTTTTACTAGGAAGGGTAAAGTGAAAGAGGTGATAAAATATTAGTTTTTAATTTCTTCAAGCAAGAGTTTGATATTTTAAATGGTACCGGTGTGTACTATTTACTCTCAGGCAGCAGATGGATGAAGACTGCTGCCTGGAGGATGATGATCTTAGCATTTGTAACTAAGGTCCATTGCTGTTCCCACAGAGGCTGAGAAGTACAGGAAACTTCAGTGTGAGGAACGGTTTCATGCTATGCAGCAGTGAGGTATGTTCAGTCATATTTTTCTTTAGAGACTTTGTATTTCAGAAAGGCTGACATTATACCCTGGAGGGTAAGGGTAAGTAGTAATCCTAGAGCTAAATAGAAGGGCATTACTTAGCTTGCATATGCGGCCAATTACAAATATGGTTGACACGGAGTTGTGAATGTTTGTGGGCAAACGTTTTTCTGATCTGGGAGTGCTTTAACGTTTTTGTGGGCAATAACGTTTTGGGCAACTTTATTGAGGGCACACATGGCTTTACTTTTGGGTCTCAGAACCCACATGGCTAGTTATAACCGCTTTGGTGCGGTTCTTTAAGGCTGTGGAGACATCGAGTGAGATGGGCGGGGCCTATTTTTGCTCCTCAGATGCGCAGTTAGTTTTTCTCAGCAAGCAGCAGGCTCTAACTCCTGAGGGCCCTGGTGTATGTTCTGGGCCAAATCAAAGCTTTTACCCCACATTTTCGATCTCTGAGGGCAGGTAGGGCCACAGCAGGGCTGTGGCAAGGTGCTGAAGGTGTTTTTTCCGGATCTTGGGCCTATTTTCAATCCAGTTTGCAAATTAAGGGGTTAAATGTTAAAATTCCTTGTGGGGCAATCTTAACTACTTATATTGTATCTGCATACAAAATTTTGAAAAATTTGGTGCATGTTTAAACTGTTTTGCAGAACATGTATGCTTTTTTTCTCTTAAAGGCGCAGTACCGTTTTTTAAGATTGTTATTTTTTTCACTAAATAAAGTGTTTTCATGCTTGTTTGTAGTCATTACTAGCCTGTTCAACATGTCTGACATTGAGGAAAGTCAATGTTCAATATGTTTAGAAGCCATTGTGGAACCTCCACTTAGAATGTGTCCCTCATGCACTGAAAGGTCAATAAATTGTAAAGAACATATTTTAGCTACTAAAAGTATGTCGCAGGATGATTCTCAGTCAGAAGAGAATCAGGTTATGCCATCTAATTCTCCTCAAGTGTCACAACCGTTAACGCCCGCATAAGCGACGCCAAGTACTTCTAGTGCGTCTAATTCTTTCACCCTGCAAGATATGGCCGCAGTTATAAATACTACCCTCACAGAGGTTTTATCTAAGCTCCCTGGGTTGCAGGGGAAGCGCAGCAGATCTGGTGTGAGAACAAACGCTGAGCCCTCTGACGCTTTATTAGCCATATCCGATGTACCCTCACAATGTTCTGAGTTGGGGGTAAGGGATTTGCTGGCTGAGGGAGAGATTTCTGATTCAGGAAATATGTTCCCTCAGACAGATTCAGATATGACGGCTTTTAAATTTAAACTAGAACACCTCCGCTTAGTGCTCAGGGAGGTTTTAGCGACTCTGGATGATTGTGACCCTATTGTAGTTCCAGAGAAATTGTGTAAAATGGACAGATTCCTAGAGGTCCCTGCCTACACTGATGTTTTTCCGGTCCCTAAGAGGATTTCGGAAATTGTTACTAAGGAGTAGGATAGACCAGGTATTACGTTTGCTCCCCCTCCTACTTTTAAGAAAATGTTTACCATATCAGACACCGTGCGGGACTCGTGGCAGACGGTCCCTAAGGTGGAGGGAGCTATTTCTACCCTGGCTAAGCGTACAACTATACCTATTGAGGACAGTTGTGCTTTCAAAGATCCTATGGATAAAAAATTAGAGGGTCTCCTGAAGAAAATATTTGTTCATCAAGGTCTTCTCCAACCTATAGCGTGCATTGTTCCTGTAACTACTGCAACGTCCTTTTGGTTCGAGGCTCTGGAAGAGGCTCTTCAGGTTGAGACCCCATTAGAGGATATTCTGGATAGAATTAGGGCTCTCAAGCTAGCTAATTCTTTCATTACAGATGCCGCTTTTCAATTGGCTAAATTAGCAGCGAAGAATTCAGGTTTTGCCATTTTAGCGCGTAGAGCGTTATGGCTTAAGTCCTGGTCTGCTGATGTGTCATCAAAAGCTAAGCTTTTAGCCATCCCTTTCAAGGGTAAGACCCTATTCGGACCTGAACTGAAAGAGATAATTACAGACATCACTGGAGGGAAAGGCCATGCCCTTCCTCAGGATAGACGAATAAGATGAGGACCAAACTAAATCATTTTCGTTCCTTTCGAAACTTCAAAGGTGGTCCCTCTTCCTCTTCCTCTTCCCCTGCCGCAAAGCAAGAGGGCAATTTTGCTCAATCCAAGCCAACCTGGGACAAGGTCGTGTGGAGGGGCAGACCTCTGTTCCAGAGGGGTGGAATGGTTTCAGTCCGTCCAGGACCTTTGGGTGCTGGACATGGTTTGCCAGGGTTACAGAATAAGCTTTCGGTACCATCCCCCAAGGGACTGCTTCTTGCTGTCAAGGATATTGGGAAACCCAGTAAAAAGGGCAGCACTACTCCTCTATGTCTAAGGCCTCAATGCCATGAGAGAGGTGGTTCCAGATACCTCATCAATGAGTGTACAGGCATTTTAACAGCTCCACAAGCAATCCGCGTTGTCTAACTTCGCTTCGCTGCCTGCTTTCTTCTCTCAAGTCTATGGCGGAGGCAGTGCTACTATCTGTCACACTTGAAGGGCCGTGTTCCTGTTTCCCCGGCATAGATTCCGGTAAGATTGTTTCATTTTACTTCTTCATGAATGTACTATCATACAAATGTTTCCGGTTAGGTGCCTGCCTTGCAGGATTTACTAGACTATAGGGACTCCTTTTGTATCTTGGAATCAAGGGCTAATATCTCCTGGGGGGGGATTATTGAACAGGAACAGGGGAGTTTTTAATCATGTTTGTTATGTGATTCAATCTGCTTATGTGTAGTGTTAACTGGGCTCATGGCTTGGAACATAAAGGCCTTTGGAAGTGATGCAACCTTAAGGTTGGGCGTGCTTTTTTTGACTGTACGGTTCACCTTGTGACTGGGCGTGATTATGTTCTGGTCTTCCATTTCCGCATTCCTGACCATGTGGCGATGGAGAAATTCTGATCCGCAGGGGTCTGGTTTATAGGAGGTGGTGAGTGCCCCAGCCATTGTGGGTGCCAGGTGCCGTTTAGTTTGTTTTTCGTATAGTACATATTTTCATATTCTCTATCCAGTTATGGAGGATTCTGATGCTGACTGTTCAAGTTTCAGATTCTTTGTCCTTTGAAGAATCCGGTTTTGCCTCGTTGACTCATGTCAATCAGTTATGTTCGGTATGCCGTATTAGAGCGCCTTATTCCCCGGGCTCGGAGAATCAAGGGTCCGCTGAGCCATCCGCTTCTGGGGGCCCTGTCCTCCGAGAGGTGAGTTCCCTACCGCTCCTTCTAACTACACATGCGGATAACCCAGATTATGTTTATCCCTCCTTGCAGGGTGGCTTGTTCCTCCCCGGAGGTTTCAGCACATTTTGCTTCCACATATTTTTGGCAGAGTCCAGACGTTAATTTTCTATTGTGCCCGTGTCCTATTGTCCCGGGTCTCCCGGCCTTGGACGGGCCTCTACAGTTCCCTGTGGGTTCAACTGTCCGAGTGTTGTGCCTTTTCTTACAGAATAGCGCGCCTTTGCGTAATACTCAGACATGGTTTTTCAGTTATTAGACAACACTATCCTTAACGGATACGGGAATCCACAGTCTTCTACTTTGAATGGCTCACCTCATTAGACATGAGGGGATGAAGTAATGTCCTATTGTCTAGGCCTGTTTCTTCTTGGGCGTTACCCTACGGGTTGCCTTATATTTTCTTTCATCTGATTAGGATGTCTCTTATTTTTATCTATATGTTTCCTTCGGGAAATTCTGGGATCGATACTCACTGTTACTTCTGCAGAAGTTTGTTAAGGGACATGTTAGTCCTATGTTTGTCTGCTATTCCTGAAATTTGACAGTTAGGACCCTGGCAGCAGGCTGATCCTGTTGGGTTTTTCTGTCTCGTGGATGTTCAGACACGTGGCGCCGTTCCTGCTCGGCTGGTCCAGTCGAGGCGCTGAGTACTCATATTATAATTTTGTGTTCTTGTTTTTGTTTCGACAAGTTCAGTTAAGCATTCTAGAGGAACTGTGGGTCCGTGAGGCAGGAAGGATTTTTTCAGTCCTTGTTAGCCCTCAACCTGATTGACTGGGTCAGTGGAATTCCGCTGCGTCACTCTCTCTTGCTTCTGATATTATCGGGACCTAGAATTTTCCTCTCCCATGCTTTGGAGGGTTGGAGTGCTTGGTGCCGCCAATTTTGGGTGGTTTGGCCTTCTGAGGCTCTGGGATTGTGCTTTTTTGGGACTTGGTCCTTCAGCAGCTAGAAGCCTGATAGCTAGCTTAGCTGCCTTGATGTGGAAGGTTTGCAAACTAACCAGCTGCGGCTATTTGCACATTGACTGTGTAATATCAATCTGTTTCATGAGACCTTTTTGGTCTCTCCGTTTTCTCTGTGTGGGTTTGGTCTCCTTTTAGGGACCTGGTTTTCCCTCCGGGAGATGGTTGTTCCCTTTTATGGACTCTGGCATGGTCTCCTTGGGCTCTGCTTAGGGTCCTTCCTCCGGAGCTGGGGATGCTTCGCATCCTTTTCTCTCTGTGATCCTCTGATTGTATGGAGGTGATGTGGCCTTTGCTAGAGTGTTTTTGGGCTCGAGGTATCCCCTTGCTTGTGGTTTTGTGGCTGTTTGAGCGTCTATAGGCTCTAGTGTTGTTGTACGACTTAACACCTTAGCTCCTTTGGAGTGTTGGACTTTGGCAAGGGGTGGTCTCTTACTTGGGTAGGGACTTGCGAGTTATTCTCATTCTCCGAGTTGATTTGGATATTGCCTTGATATCTCCCTGTGGGTCTGGTTTTTCAGACGGAGTGTTCAGTTCTCAGTTATTGTTTGTTTAAATAATTGGGGGCTCGGACCTATCTTCACCCTGGTGCTTCTGGTTGCTGAGGTTTCACCCAGCATTTTCCCTTGTGGATCCCGTTGCAGGTTGTTACCGGACTTTTAGGCTCTGAGGCTGGTTCGGGGTCCCCCAGTTCCAGTGAACTTGGACTATGACCTTTACTCTGACTAATTGACCTGGTCATGGTTGGCCAGGTTTTCTGTGTGCCTATGCTCATTGGGCTTACGACTTTATGGTCGTTTTCTCTTGGTCAGCTTGCTGGAGTAACCTTCTGGATTCACTGCTCTGCAGGCAAATGGGTTTGCAGTGTCAATGCTGCAACTATTGCACATTGGATGTGTGTTAGCAAGCTAATTTTTAGGGGGATTCCTTCCAAGCTCGTTTTGCATCTCTCAGCCTGTGGCTTTGTGTATTGTGGGCAGGTGCTCTGCTTTTCTGGCCCCATTAACTTTCTTAGGGTGGGGGCTTATTCTCCTTCTTATTGAAGTGTGGTCCCTTTCTTAGGGCTTCTCCTGGATTCAGGAGGTTGGAACTGAGAGTTAACCTTCAGAGAGGGGCATTCTCTCTGGGTTGTTATGTTCTATCTGCAGTCTTGCTGGCTCCGTGTCGAGACTATGTTGGGCCTTTGTTAGATTCCTATGGGTCTACGGCCTTGTCGTCTGTTCCTAAGGAGTTGGGTTGGCACCTGTGCTCTGTTGGTATGGCTGTGGCCATTTTTCCATTCATTTTTGAGATGGTGTTGGGGTTCTTCTGTTCCCCTTTTTCGGACCTGCCGAAGCTTGGGCTGGCCCGACTGGGAGTAGGTTCTGAGATTCGTTGTCATCTTCAGGATCTAGGTTAGCATAGTGGCTAGCTCCCTGGGCTTGCAAGCGGAAGGTCCAGGGTTCCAATCCACCTTTGAGTTCTGATTGTAACCTCTCATTTTTAGGGGTGGAGTGGGACTCGCTGAGGATTATGCGATTCCCCCTTTGGGTCTAGCAGCTTAGATTGTCTAGAGCAGTTTTTTCCAAATTGTGTTGAGACACATTTATTTTTGTGTCAACAGCAGTGTGTAGGTGTGTCCCTGCTTCAGCACAATTTTTTTTTTAAATTTATAAAAATGTAAAAATTTGTTTTGGTTTCTGACTTTCTGCCTGCCTGCCTGCTATGCATATCACGTGGTTGACACGTGATTGATACCTAGTGGGTCACAGATCATCTTAACGGATTGGCACAGCTCAACGGGAACTGAAACTATTCCCATTGGCGACTTTGGTGGGAAAATTGACTCCTGACTGCATGTGTAGTCTCCTCGGCTTGTGACTGCATGTGTAGTCAGTGGGACAGCAGTGTGTTTGCAGCGCGTGCAGTAGTCAGTCGGACACACAGAGCTCTGAGGGCAGCAGCTTAAACGATGAGCAGAAGTCAGTTGGTTTTTTGCAGCTAGCTCCCACTAGTGCATTGCTACTCTGGCCCTTGATATATGGATAAGAAGTGGAAGCTTAAAAATGCTTGATGATGAAATGCGATCATCAACCTCATACAGCCCTTTAAAATAGTCAGTAGCTATTGGTGTTATTAAAAAAAATTAAATTCTTGCACATACATACTGTTACTTGTAAATACATTTCGTTATTATATAATTTATGTATGTGTCCGTATATATCTTAAAACAAGTTAGTTTAACCTCCTGTTTGCTAGTACAACTGAATTATTGTGTCACAAAGTGATATAGGTCTAACAAATGTGTCACCAACATGAAAAGTTTGGAAAGCTCTGGCCTAGAGTGTGCTCTCTGTCTGGGAGTTGTTGTTTTTTTTTGGCAATCTGTTCTCTTGTGGGCCGCATTTTACTTCTTAGCAAGTATCCTTCTGTGTCATCCTGATGATGGCTGCGTGTTTTAGTGTGGGTCTTATACACATTTTTTGTGTCAGAATACTTCAGTATTCTGCATCTGACGATGTGAGGACTCCGTCTTCAGTTGTCTTTCGTGCTTTGCACGATGTTGAGAGAGAGGTTTCTTTGTTCCGATGCCTGTTCCTAAACCTCTGGTTTCTGCTTGGTCTGGGCATAGCCTCCCTTTGTTTGTCAGGACCCATTTGGGTCTTTGTGAGCTGGGCTCGCTATTGAGGTTTTTTCTTCTATGAATTTTGTGGTGACCTTTCGGCTTCCCTTTGGTTCTTCCTTGCCCCATCCCTCTGGGAGTTTAGGCTGGTGTTACCTTCGTTAGTGAGTGGTGAGGGACCGACTGTTTCTCCTGGAGGACTGTTGACTCTGAGTCCAATTTTGCGGTCTCTAGCTAGGCTTCTGGACTATCTGCGGGTCAGTGTCCTTGGGGCTTTTCATTTTCAAAGTTTTCTCGGCTTTGGACGAAGCGAGTTTTTGTTGGGTAGTGGTTCAGGCTTGAAAAAGTTACTTCCAAAAGTAATGAATGCAGCTGTGGACTCTTTCCATTTAAGAAGAAAAACTTAAATTATGCTTACCTGATAATTTTCTTTTCTTCTTATGGAAAGAGTCCACAGCTCCCCACCTGTATTTTTTATGTGGGGGTCGTTATTTATTCTTCTGGCACCTTTCACCCTGATATTTCTTCTACTGTACCTTGTTCCTCTGCAAAATGACTGGGGGATGAGGGAAGTGGGAGGATTATTTAAGCCTTTGGCTGGGGTGTCTTTGCCTCCTCCTGCTTCCTCCTGGTGGCCAGGTTCTTAATTCCCAAAAGTAATGAATGCAGCTGTGGACTCTCCATCAGAAGAAAAGAAAATTATCAGGTAAGCATAATTTAAGTTTTTACTGAAATAACTTTGTGGTCCCCAAGAAGGAGTGCATGTTCTGTCCTATATTGGATCTGAAAAGGCTCAGCAGGTTCATAACAGTTCCCACCTTCAAGATAGAAACAATAAGATCCATCCTTCCCTTGTTTCAGGAGGGTCTGTTCATGTCCACAATAGACCTGAAGGACATCCGATACAGAGCTCACTACCATTTTCTACGGTTTTCCTTCCTAGACCAGTACTATTAGTTTGTTGCACTTAAATTTGGACTGGCTAAGGCACCACACAAGGTGCTGGGAGCTCTGCTGGCCGTGGTTCGTCTGCAGGGGATCACAGTAGATCCTTACCTGGACGACATTCTGGTTCAGGCTCTATCCTTGTCAGTCGCTCAGGACCACACACAGAGGTTACTCTCGTGTCTTCAGACATGCAGTTTGAAGGTCAATTTTGTCCCTGCTACAAGGGTAAACTTTCTGGGAAGGATCATAGACTGTCAGTATTTCCATTTACATCTCAGACCAGCGCAGAGAGAAGACTTAGAGTGCATGTTGGCTGATTCAGTCCAAAGCTCATTCTTCTGTGGTAGGTCTCATGGTTGCGGCATCAAATGCTATGCTTATTGCTCACTTTCATCTGAGACCACTTCAGTTGTGTATCATCAGACCACGATAATGGAGATCATTCAGATTTGTCGCAGATCATCTGGACGCCCAGACAAGAGGGAGTCTTGTTTGGTGGCAATCCCCAACACCTGTTCTCCTAAGGACAAGTTACCGTTGTGCCTCTTGGGTTATAATCACCAAGAAACCTGATGTTAGGAGGAAGTGTCTCTCCTGATCAATATTGAGGGCTATATACAACATGTGGCCTCAACTGGGTTGCGCCCGGTACATACGATTCCAATCTGACAACATCACGACAGTGGCCTACATCAACCGTCAGGGGGCACTCTGAGCTCTCTGGAGATGCAGGAGGTGTCTCGAATCCTGCTGTGGGTGGAGAGACATCAATGTCAGATTACAGCTATCCACATTCCAAGTGTGGAGAATTGGGAAGCAGACTTCCTAAGCAGGCAGACTCTCCACTCAAGGAAGTGGTCCCTGAATCAGGAGGTATTTCTGGCACTAACTCGCTGATGAGGTGTTTCAGATATAGATCTGATGGCTTCACGCTTCAATACCAAGCTCTCGAGGTACAGATTGCAATCCCAGGGATCCTTAAGCGGAGCTAGTGGATGCTCTAGTGGTCCCATGGAATTTCAACTTAATTTATCTGTTACCACCAATTGTACTTCTCCCCCGAGTGGTAGTTCGGATCAAGCAGGAGCACATAACTACAATTCTGTCTGGAGATTGAATGGTTGATTCTAGCTTAAAGAGGCTCAGTGTGGTTGATACTCTTATACAGGCTTACAAGCCTGTCACTAGACACCTCTTCCACAAGGTCTGGTGGACTTCTCTTCACTAATGTGACCAGCAAGGTTTCTCTTGATGTAGAGTGAAGACTCCACGTATAATTCAGTTTCTTTCATGTAAGTGGCAAGAGTCCATGTGCTAGTGACGTATGGGATATACATTCCTACCAGGAGGTGGCAAAGTTTCCCAAACTTCAAAATGCCTATAAATACACCTCCCACCACACACGACTCAGTTTTACAAACTTTGCCTCCTATGGAGGTGGTGAAGTAAGTTGTGCTTGATTTCTTCTGTGGTAGGCGCATCTAAGCATTCTGAAGCCCAATTATTCTCAGAGTACAGTGTTTGTCAGAGGGATGTGAAGGGAGTATTGCCTGTTGATTTAGTTGTTTCACCCATGGGAAATTCTTTCAAAGGCTCTCTGTAGTCGGCCGCAGGGGTTCATCACTTGCCTCCCTTTTCAGATTGACGTTATACTCCTATACCATTACCCCTACTGATATTTTTCAGTACTGGTTTGGCTATCTGCTATATGTGAATGGGTGTCTTCCGGTAAGTATGTATCATTTTTTTAAAGATACTCTCAGCTATGTTTGGTACTTTATGTTATAAAGTTTTAATTATTTTTGTTTACTTATATTTGCCAAGAGTCAGGTCTATGTTTATTTCCCTTTTCTGCAGTCTATCAGTTTCAGTATGGAATCTGGGAAGATTATTTTTCTTACCTGGGGTTCAGTTTTTTCGAAATTTGACTTTACTTGCCAAAATTTTGGCGGGCAAACTAGGCTCGTGATGCAAAATGCCGTTCTTTATGGCATAATTTTTGGCGCAAATAATTTTTTTAAGTGTGTCCGTTGTAAATTAACTGATGTTATTTCTTCAGCTCAATTATGTGGCATCTGTCATGATAAATTTTTGCATGCGGACAATGTTTCTATTAGTACTAATACATCGTCTTTTGCTCCTTCAACGTCTAATGTACCTAATATTCCTGCAGATGTTAAAGATTATATTGCTGCAGCTATAGATAAGGCTATGTCTGCTATTCCGTATTCAAATAAATGTAAAAGGTCTTTTAAAACATTTCATGTTTCTGATGAACTTTGTATTGACCGTCAGCATAATGAAATGTCCTCTGGTTCAGAGGATAATGATTCAGATTCTGAAATTTACAAATCTTCCTATCTGTTTAAGATTAATTATATTCACTCTTTGTTAAAGGAAGTTCTAGCTACTTTGGGTATTGAAGAGTCTAGTCCTCTTGATAAAAAAAAAAAGAAAACAGTTACCATTTAAATTCTGTTTTTAAACCTTCAAAGGTTGCTCCTGAGGTTTTTCCTATTACAGATGCTGTTTCTGATATGAATACTAAGAATGGTCTAAGCCTGGTTCTTCTTTTAACCTTCTTCTAGGTTTAAAAAATCGTATCCTTTACCTGTGGCTAATTTGGAGTTTTGGTAAAAAGTCCCTAAGGTTGATATGGCTATTTCCACTCTTGCCAAACATACTACTATTCCTATGGAGGATAGTACTTATTTTAAGGATCCTTTAGACAGAATGATTGAATCTTATTTAAGGAAAGCGTATTTGCATTCTGGTTATATTCTTAGACCTGCCATTTCTATGGCTGATGTGGCTGCTGCTTAAACTTTTTGGTTGAATAGTTTCGCTAGTCAGGTAGAAGATCAGGATTTATCCAACATAATTCTTCTGCTTCAACATGCTAATCATTTCATTTGTGATGCTATATTTGACATTATTAAAATCAATGTTAAATCTATGTCTTTAGCTATTTTAGCCAGAAGAGCTTTATGGCTTAAATCTTGGAATGCTGACATGGTGTCTAAATCTATTTTATTATCTTTGTCTTTTCAGGGTAAGAATCTATTTGGTTCTCAATTGGATTCTATTATTTCTACTATTACTGGGGGTAAAGGGGTTTTCTTTCTAATGACATGGTGAGTCCACGGATCATCTTAATTACTGTTGGGAATATCACTCCTGACCAGCAGGAGGAGGCAAAGAGCACCACAGCAAAAGCTGTTAAATACCACTCCCCCTACCCACAATCCCCAGTCATTCTCTTTGCTTGTATCATTTGCAAAGAGGGGTAAAGTTAGGTGTCTGATTCTTCATTCAAGAGTTTATTTTTTAAGCAGAGCAAGTTTGCTCTGGTTTTCTTTGGGGTTTAGCCGTAGTCCATGTCAGTTTCTTCAGTAGAGCAAGAGATGGCTTTTAAGCATTTGGGAACTTGTGGGGTTTTATCCCCACTGGGCCTCCCAAGTAATTTCATTCTGCCCTTGGTTGAAAGTTTGAGTAAGTTTACTCAGCCTTTTCTTTTTTCCATAGTTCCATGTGAGGTAGGAAGCCCCTCACATACCAAGTGAGCTGTCCTGCTGCCGGACAGATTTTTGAGGTAAGTGCCTATTTCTTTCCCTGTTTTGATATTGAAGAATTTGGCACTTTGAAAGTTAATTCTGTCTAAATATCAGCCTTCTAGGTTAACGGTTTATTGTATGGCAGTCTTGCGGGCACTGGGGATGTTTGGCTCAGTTTATTATGTTTTCTCTTTGGTGTACATGTTTTTTGTTTGTGTATTAATGGCTACCGGGAGGTTTGTTAGGCCACGCCCACAGGCTTATCTGAGATAGCAAGGGTGTTTTTGGCACCCTTTTAGCGGTTTCCTGTTGTTCCTGGATGTTGCAGCTCTGTTGCATAGCTCCTCAGAGGTGGTTCAGCGTTCTCTCCGGTGCGGCTGTATGGGGGTCCGGATCATTTTCTGACTTTGTTTCCGGCAGCAAGGAGGTCAGGTAAGCACCTCAGCAGAGCTTACTGAGGTGTGGAGGTTGCCTGTTGTTTTTTTTGTGGGGCTGCTGCTCTGTTTATATTTAAGTTTCTGTCTGAATTTCAGGGACTATAACGTTTGTGTCTCTCTTTGCATTCATTTTGTGAAAAATTGTTGCTGCAAGATTTATTGTGCAGTTTATTTAAGGATTTTCTAGTTTTAAAAAAAAAGTCCGTTTAAAATTTAAAGGGACAGTAACTTTTTTTGCTTCATTAAAATTCAGATTTGAACTTAGAATTTTTTATTGATTAAGGTTTTTTCCTTTGGAATAAGATGGACCAAGAGGCCCTGCAAGCTGTTGCTTGTTCTCTATGTTTAAATACTAATGTTGAGCCTCCTATCCATTTTTGTGCCTCTTGTATTGAGAGAACATTACATTACAAGGAAAGACTTTTTGATTCTGAGCCTTCATTGTCTAGGGCGGATGTTGTTCAGGAGTCTTCTGTTCAGGCTAATCTGCTGCTTTCTCCTCATACGTCCCAATCTTCTGCAGTGATCTGTGTTTCGTCTCAGGTTGATTTTTCCTTGCAGGATATGGCTACCCATATATCCTCGGCAGTATCTGAGGCTTTGTCTGTTTTTCCTATGTTACAGGGGAAGCACAAGAGGAAGTATAAGGTTTCTGATTCTGTTGCAATTGTGTCTAGTGTTTCTTCTCGTAAGTCTGAGGAGGAAGATACTTCAGTAGCATCTGAGGATGAGATCTCCTTCTTTTGAACCTGAGGTTGTTTCCTTTAGGTTTAACCTGTAGCACCTCCATTTGTTACTCAAGGAGGTTTTGGCTACCTTGGATGACTCTGAGGCGTCAGTCATGGTTATTCCTCAGAAATCTAGTAAACTTAATACGTTTTTTGATGTCCCTTTCTCGGTGGAAGTTTTTCCTATACTAGATCGTGTTTCAGATATTATTGTATGAGAATGGGAGAAGCCTGGGATTCCTTTTTCCCCTTCTCCAATTTTTTAGGAAGATGTTTCCTATTGCTGATTCTATTAAGGATTCTTGGCAGATGGTTCCTAAGGTGGAGGGAGCAGTTTCCATTTTGACCAAAAGGACTACTATTCCTATTGAGGACAGCTGTTCCTTTAAAGATTCTATGGATAAGAAGTTGGAATCTTTGCTTAAAAGGATTTATGTTCAACAGGGGTATCAATGGCAACCAGCTGCATGTATTGCTATGGTTACTAGTGCCGCGGCATATTGGTTTGATGCATTGTCTGATTCTATTCAGCAAGATGATACTCTTGAAGAAATTCAAGATAGAATCAAGGCTTTGAAGATGGCTAATTCCTTTATTGCAGATGCTTCTCTACAGGTCATCAAGTTGGGAGCTAAAATCTTTGGTTTTGCCATTTTAGCTTGCAGAGCTTTATGGTTAAAATTCTGGTCTGCAAATGTGTCCTCTAAGTCTAAGCTTTTGTCTATGCCTTACAAAGGTAAGACCTTGTTTGGGCCAGGTTTGGCTAAGATTATTTCTGATATTACGGGAGGGAAGGGGCATTCTCTTCCTCAGGATAAAAGAAATAAACAGAAGGGTCGGCAGAGTAATTTTCGTTCTTTTCGTAACTTCTCTGGTAAATCTTCCTCTTCTTCCTCCAAGCAGGAACAGTCCAAGCCATCTTGGAAGTCAAATCTGTCTTGGAATAAGGGGAAGTAGTCCAGGAAGCCTGTTGCTGACTCAAAATCAGCATGAAGGGTCTGCCCCTGATCTGGGAATGGATCTTGTGGGGGGGGGGGGCAGACTCTTTCTTTGCTCAAGCTTGGGTTCGAAATGTTCAGGATCGCTGGGTGGTAGATATCGTGTCCCAGGGTTACAAACTGGAGTTCAAGAATTTTCCTCCCAGAGGCAGGTTTCTTCTCTCCAGGTTATCTGTAAACCAGATAAAAGGAGAGGCATTCTTACGTTGTGTTCAGAATCTTTCCGACATGGGAGTGATAGTTCCTGTTCCGGTTCAGGAACAGGGTCTGGGTTTTTATTCCAATCTCTTCATCGTTTCCAAAAAGGAGGGAACTTTCAGACCTATTTTAGATCTCAAGAGTGCAAACAAGTTTCTCAGGGTTCCATCTTTCAAGATGGAAACTATTCGTTCCGTTCTTCCTATGGTTCAGGAAGGTCAGTTTGTGACTACGGTGGATCTAAAGGATGCGTATCTGCATATTCCCATCCACAGGGATCATCACTGGTTCCTGGGATTTGCATTTCTGGACAGGCATTTTCGATTTGTGACTTTTCCTTTTGGTCTGGCAACGGCTCCGAGTTTTTTCAAAGGTCCTAGGAGCATTGTTGGCGGTGCTTCGATTGAGGGGTGTTGCAGTGGCTCCTTGTCTGGACGACATTCTGGTTCGGGCTCCATCTTTTCAGCTAGCAAACTCTCACACGGAGTTGTCTTTTCTGCACTCCCATGGTTGGAAGGTGAATTTAGGAAAAAGGTCCTTAATTCCAGCTACAAGAGTGGTATTTTTGGGGACCATTATAGATTCTCTAGATATGAAATTTTTTCTGACAGAAGCAAGAAAGTCAAAGATTTTCAATACGTGTTTTGCTCTTCAGTTCCTTCCTCGGCTGTCAGTGGCTCAGTGCATGGAGGTTATTGGTCTGATGGTTTCAGTCATGGACATCATTCCGTTTGCTTGGTTTCATCTCAGACCTCTGTAGTTATGCTTGCTCAGGCAGTAGAACGGGGATTATGCAGATCTATCTCCAACGATTGTTCTAGATCAGATGTCCAGAGATTTTCTTTCATGGTGGTTGTCTCAGGATCTTCTCTCTCAGGGAACTTGCTTTCGCAGACCTGCCTGGGTGATTGTAACCACGGATGCCATCAGGGAGGAACTCGGAGTTCCTTGGCTATGACAGAGGTAGCCAAGATTATTCAGTTGGCGGAGATTCACAACTGTTGTCTGTCTGCTATCCATATTCCAGGAGTGGACAATTGGGAAGCGGATTTTCTGAGCAGACAGACTTTTCATCCGGGGGAGTGGGAACTTCATCCAGAGCTATTTTCCAGCTTGATTATCAGTTGGGGCAGCCGGACTTGGATCTCATGGCATCTTGTCAGAATGCCTCCAATTGTAGGTATGGGAAACAGCACCTGTATGAATGCCAAGCTCCCGGGGTACGGGTCGAGCTCAAAGGATCCTCAGGCTGTTCTGATAGATGCTCTGGCAGTTCCTTGGACTTTCCGTCTGGCATATGTGTTCTTTCCGTTTGCTCTTCTTCCTCGGGTCAAACAAGAGAAGGCATCAGTGATTCTCATTGCTCCGGCGTGGCATCACAGAATCTGGTTTGCAGATGTGGTGGAGATGTCTTCCCTTCCACCTTGGCGTCTTCCATTAAGGGTCCCTTCATCCAAATCTCGTTTCTCTGAAGCTGACTGCTTGGAGATTGAACGCTTGATTCTTTCTAAGAGTGGTTTCTCTTGTAAGATGTATCGAGTCCACAGATTCATCCATACTTGTTTGATATTCTCCTTCCTAACAGGAAGTGGCAAAGAGAGCACCCACAGCAGAGCTGTCTATATAGCTCCTCCCTTAGCTCCGCCTCCCCAGCCATTCTCTTTGCCTGCTTAATTGCTAGGAAGGGTAAAGTGAGTGTGGTGACAAAAATGTTAGTTTTTATTTTCTCAAGCAAAAGTTTATTTTAAATGGTACCGGTGTGTACTATTTACTCTCTGGCAGAAAAGGGATGAAGATTTCTGCAAGGAGGATGATGATCTTAGCACTTTGTAACTAAGATCCACTGCTGTTCTCACAAGGGCTGAAGAGTACAGGAAAACTTCAGTTGGGGGAACGGTTTGCAGGCTAAACTGCATTGAGGTATGTTCAGTCTATTTTTTTCTAGACAGACTGTGTTATTTCTAGAGAAGTCTGGCAATATCCCCATGAGGGAAGGGTAAGCTGTATTCAGACACTGAATGTAGGAAAGTAGGAATCCCAGCTTGCATAAAGGGCTCATTAGTTACTGGTGACACTGATAGGAAAAAACGTTTTTTGTTTTATTGCAAATATAACGTTTTTTGAGGGACTTTAAGGGGTCATTGTGGCTTGTTTAAGGGTTATTAATCCACATGGCTAGTTTAAGGAACACTCTGTTGTGTTTTTTAGGCCCCATAACATCGAGTGAGGTGGGAGGGGCCTATTTTCGTGCCTCAGTTGCGCAGTTTCTTTTCCTCAGAAACATCCAGCATCTTCTCCAGAGGTTCCTACTGTGTTTGAGGGCTGTAAAGAAGTTTTTTTTTTCCCACAAATTGTTCCTAAAGGGCAGGTAGGAAGCACCACAGCAGAGCTGTGGCAAGGTGCTAAACGTTTTTTTACCGGTTTTGACGTTTTGTCAATCCGGTTTTCACATTAAGGGGTTAATTGTTTATTTGCATAGTTGTGCAAAGTTACTAAGGCTTTATGATGCTACTGTAAAAATTTCGTTGAGTTTACTGCTTTTTTACACTGTTTTGCAGAGTTTGTGCAGCTTTTTTTCTCTTAAAGGCACAGTACCGTATTTTTCTAAGTATTTTCTTTGATTAAAGTGTTTTCCAAGCTTGCTTGTTACATTACTAGCCTGTTTAACATGTCTGACACCAAGGAAAATCCTTGTTCATTGTGTCTTAGAATGTGTCCCACTTGCACTGATATGTCTATAAATTATAAAGAGCATATTTTAGCACTTAAAAATATTGCAATAGATGATTCTCAGACAGAAGGAAATGAGGGTTTAACATCTAGCTCTCCCCAAGTGTCACAACCAGTAACGCCCGCACAATTGACGCCAAGTACCTCTAGTGCGTTGAATTCATTTACTTTACAAGACATGGCCACAGTTATGAATAAAACCCTCACAGAGGTTTTCTCTAAACTGCCTGGTTTACAAGGAAAGCGTGACAGCTCTGGGTTAAGAACAAATGCTGAGCCGTCTGACGCGTTAGTAGCAGTATCCGATATACCCTTACAATGTTCTGAAGTAGGGGTAAGGGATTTGTTATCTGAGGGAGAAATTTCTGATTCAGGAAAGACGCTCCCTCAGACAGATTCTGATATGACGGCCTTTAAATTTAAGCTTGAACACCTCCGCTTATTGCTCAGGGAGGTATTAGCGACTCTAGATGATTGTGACCCTATAGTGGTCCCAGAGAAATTGTGTAAAATAGACAAATACTTAGAGGTTCCTGTTTACACTGATGTTTTTCCGGTCCCTAAGAGGATTGTGAATATTGTTACTAAGGAGTGGGATAGACCAGGTATTCCGTTCGCTCCCCCTCCTGTTTTTAAGAAAATGTTTCCCATATCTGACACCATGCAGGACTCGTGGCAGACAGTTCCTAAGGTGGAGGGAGCTATTTCTACTCTGGCTAAGCGTACAACTATACCTATCGAAGACAGTTGTGCTTTCAAAGATCCTATGGATAAAAAATTAGAGGGTCTCCTGAAGAAAAGTTTTGTTCATCAAGGTTTTGTTCTCCAACCTATTGCGTGCATTGTTCCTGTAACTACTACAGCTGCTTTCTGGTTCGAGGCTCTAGAATAGGCTCTTCAGATGGAGACTTCATTAGAGGATATTATGGACACAATTAAGGCCCTTAAGTTGGCTAATTCTTTCATTACAGATGCCGCTTTCCAACTGGCTAAATTAGCGGCAAAGAATTCAGGTTTTGCCATTTTAGCACGCAGGGCGTTATGGCTTAAGTCCTGGTCTGCTGATGTGTCATCAAAATCTAAACTTTTGAACATTCCTTTCAAAGGAAAGACCCTATTCAGGCCTGAACTGAAAGAGATTATTTCAGACATCACTAGAGGGAAAGGCCACGCCCTCCCTCAGGATAAAACAAATACAATGAGGACCAAACAAAATAATTTTCGTTCCTTTCAGAACTTCAAGGGTGGTCCCGCTTCAGCTTCCCCTGCTGCAAAGCAAGAGGGGAATTTTGCCCAATCCAAGTCGGTCTGGAGACCTAACCAGGCTTTGAACACAGGTAAACAGGCCAAGAAGCCTGCTGCTGCCTCCAAGACAGCATGAAGGGACCGGATCTAGTAGGGGGCAGACTCTCTATCTTCGCTCAGGCTTGGGCAAGAGATGTTCACGATTCCTGGGCTTTAGAAATTGTGTCCCAGGGATATCTTCTGGATTTCAAAGACACCCCCCCCCCCCGGGGGAGATTTTACGTTTCTCAATTGTCTGCAAACCGGACAAAGAGAGAGGCTTTCTTACCCTGTGTAGAAGACCTACATACCATGGACGTGATCTGCCCAGTTCCAAAAGTGGAACAAGGGCTAGGTTTTTACTCAAACCTGTTTGTGGTTCCCAAAAAAGAGGGAACTTTCAGACCAATCTTGGATCTCAAAATTCTAAACAAGTTCCTCAGAGTACCATCTTTCAAGATGGAGACTATTTGGACTATTCTACCTCTGATCCAGGAGGGTCAATATGACTACCGTGGACTTAAAGGATGCGTATCTACACATCCCTATTCACAGAGATCATCATCAATTCCTCAGATTCGCCTTTCTGGACAGGCATTACCAGTTTGTGGCCCTTCCCTTCGGGTAGCCACGGCTCCCAGAATTTTCACAAAGGTGCTAGGGTCCGTTTTGGTGGTTCTAAGACCACGGGGCATAGCAGTGGCGCCCTATCTAGACGACATCTTGATTCAGGCGTCGACTTTCCAGCTAGCCAAGTCTCACACGGACATCGTGTTGGCTTTTCTGAGATCTCACGGGTGGAAGGTGAACATAAAAAAGTGTTCTCTCTTCCGTCTCACAAGAGTTTCCTTCCTAGGAACTCTGATAGACTCGGTAGAAATGAAAATATTTCTGACGGAGGTCAGAAAATCAAAACTCTTAACCACTTGCCGAGCTCTTCATTCCATTCCTCAGCCATCAGTGGCTCAGTGTATGGAGGTAATTGGACTCATGGTAGCGGTGATGGACATAGTTCCTTTTGCCCGCCTACACCTCAGACCACTGCAACTATGCATGCTCAAACAGTGGAATGGGGATTATGCAGATTTATCTCCTCAACTGCATCTGGACCAGGAGACCAGAGATTCTCTTCTCTGGTGGTTGTCTCAGGACCACCTGTGTCAGGGAATGTGTTTCTGCAGGCCAGAGTGGCTCATAGTAACGACAGATGCCAGCCTGCTAGGCTGGGGTGCTGTCTGGAACTCCCTGAAAGCACAGGGCTTATGGTCTCGGGAGGAAACTTTACTCCCGATAAACATTCTAGAACTGAGAGCGATATTCAATGCGCTTCAGGCGCAGCTAGCTGCGGCCAAATTCATCAGATTTCAGTCGGACAACATCACCACTGTAACTTATATCAATCATCAAGGAGGAACACAGAGTTCTCTAGCGATGATGGAGGTAACCAAAATAATCCGATGGGCGGAGGATCACTCTTGCCATCTCTCAGCAATCCATATCCCAAGGGTAGAGAACTGGGAGGCGGATTTCCTAAGTCATCAGACTTTTCATCCGGGGGAGTGGGAGCTCCATCCGGAGGTATTTGCCCAGCTGACTCAGCTATGGGGCACACCAGAATTGGATCTGATGGCATCCCGTCAGAATGCCAAACTTCCTCGTTACGAGTCCAGGTCCCGGGATCCCCAGGTGGTACTGATAGATGCTCTAGCAGTGCCCTGGACCTTCAATCTGGCCTATGTATTTCCACCGTTTCCTCTCCTCCCACGTCTGGTTGCCAGAATCAAGCAGGAGAGAGCTTCGGTGATTCTGATAGCACCTGCGTGGCCACGCAGGACTTGATATGCAGACCTAGTGGACATGTCATCGGTTCCACCGTGGTCCATTCACGCATCCAAATCTATTTTCTCTGCGTCTGACTGCTTGGAGATTGAACGCCTGATTCTATCAAAGTGTGGTTTCTATGAGTCGGTCATTGATACCCTGATTCAAGCTAGAAAGCCTGTCACCAGGAAGATCTATCATAAAATTTGGCGCAAATATTTTTATTGGTGTGAATCCAAGGGTTACTCATGGAGTAAGATTAGGATTCCTAGAATATTGTCCTTTCTCCAAGAAGGATTGGAGAAGGGATTATCAGCTAGTTCCTTAAAAGGACAAATATTTGCTTTGTCTATTCTTTTACACAAACGTCTGGCAGATGTCCCAGACGTTCAAGCGTTTAGTCAGGCCTTGGTCAGGATCAAGCCTGTATTTAAACCTGTTGCTCCACCATGGAGCCTAAACTTAGTTCTTAAAGTTCTTCAAGGGGTTCCGTTTGAACCTATGCATTCCATAGATATTAAGCTTCTATCTTGGAAAGTTTTGTTTTTAGTAGCTATCTCTTCGGCTCTAAGAGTTTCTGAGTTATCTGCTTTACAGTGTGACTCACCTTACCTTGTTTTCCATGCAGATAAGTTGGTTTTGCATACCAAACCTGGGTTTCTTCCTAAGGTTGTTTCTAATAGGAATATTAATCAGGAGATTGTTGTTCCTTCACTGTGTCCTAATCCTTCATCAAAGAAGGAATGTCTGTTGCACAATCTTGATGTGGTTCGTGCTTTAAAGTTCTACTTACAAGCAACTAAAGATTTCCGTCAAACATCTTCATTGTTTGTTGTTTATTCTGGTAAACGGAGAGGTCAAAAGGCTACGGCTACCTCTCTTTCCTTTTGGCTGAAAAGCATCATCCGTTTGGCTTATGAGACTGCTGGCCAGCAGCTTCCTGAAATAATTACTGCTCATTCTACTAGAGTAATGGCTTCCACATGGGCTTTTAAAAATGAACAGATTTGTAAGGCGGCGACTTGGTCTTCGCTTCATACTTTTTCCAAATTTTACTAATTCGATACTTTTGCTTCTTCGGAGGCTATTTTTGGGAGAAAGGTTCTACAAGCAGTGGTGCCTTCCGTTTAAGGTACCTGTCTTGTCCCTCCCTTCATCCGTGTCCTAAAGCTTTGGTATTGGTATCCCACAAGTATGGATGAATCAGTGGACTCGATACATCTTACAAGAGAAAACAGAATTTATGCTTACCTGATAAATTTCTATCTCTTGTGATGTATGGAGTCCACGGCCCACCCTGTCTGTTTAAGACAGGTAGTATATTTTTATTTTAAAAAAACTTCAGTCACCTCTGCACCCTATAGTTTCTCCTTTTTCTTTCTAGCCTTCGGACGAATGACTGGGGGGGGGGGCGGAGCTAAGGGAGGAGCTATATAGACAGTTCTGCTGTGGGTGCTCTCTTTGTCACTTCCTGTTAGGAAGGAGAATATCCCACAAGTATGGATGAATCCGTGGACTCGATACATCACAAGAGAAAGAAATTTATCAGTTAAGCATAAATTCTGTTTTTTCTGAGACAGTCATTGAGATTATGATTCAGGCTCGTAAGCCTGTGACTAGGAAGATTTATTATAAGATTTGGCGTAAATATTTGTATTGGTGTGAATCCAAAGGCTACTCATGGAGTAGAGTTAGGATTCCTAGGCTTTTGTCTTTTCTCTAGGAGGGTTTAGAGAGAGGTTTATCTGCTAGTACCCTGAAGGGTCAAATTTCTGCTTTATCTATTTTATTGCACAAGCACCTGGCGGATGTGCCAGATGTTTATTCTTTTTGTCAGGCCTTGGTTAGAATTCGGCCTGTGTTTAAGTCTACTACTCCACCTTGGAGTCTTAATTTGGTTCTTAGAGTCCTTCAACAGGCTCCGTTTGAACCTATGCATTCTTTGGATATTAAGATGTTATCTTGGAAGGTTTTGTTTCTGGTGGCTATTTCTTCAGATCAAAGAGTTTCGGAGCTTTCAGCCTTACAGTATGAATCACCTTTTCTTATTTTTCACTCTGATAAGGTAGTTCTGCGAACTGCCTTGGGTTTTCTTCCCAAGGTTGTTTCTGATAAGAATATTAATCAAGAGATTGTTGTTCCTTCTTTGTGTCCTAATCCTTCCTCTCATAAGGAGCATTTGTTGCACAACCTGGATGTGGTTCGTGCATTGAAATATTATTTGCAGGTGACTATGGATTTTCTCCAGTCTTCTTCTTTATTTGTTGTCTTTTCTGGGAAGCATAAGGGTAAGAAAGCTACGGCTACTTCTCTTTCTTGTTGGTTGAGGCGTGTTATTCGCTTGGCTTATGAGACTGTTGGTCAACAGCTTCCTGAGAGAATCACGGTTCATTCCACGAGGGCTGTTTCATCATCTTGGGCTTTCAAAAATGGAGCTTCTGTAGATCAGTTTTGCAAGGCTGCGACTTGGTCATTTTTGCATACTTTTTCTAAATTTTACAAATTTGATACTCTTGCTTCAGCAGAGGCTTCTTTTGGGAGAAGGGTTCTTCAAGCAGTGGTGCCTTCTGTTTAGGTTAACTGTCTTGTCCCTCCCTTATCATCCATGCCCTCTACCTTGGGTATTGGTTCCCAACAGTAATTAAGATGATTAGTGGACTCACTGTGTCATTAGAAAGAAAACATAATTTATTCTTACCTGATAAATTTATTTATTTCTTGACACGGTAAGTTAACGGCCCGCCCTGTTTTTCAGACAGTTTGCTTTTCTATAAACTTCAGGCACCTCTGCACCTTAGATTACTTCCTTTCTCCTTTCCCCTTGGTCGAATGACTGGGGATTGTGGGTAGGGGAGTGGTATTTAACAGCTTTTTGCTATGGTGCTCTTTGCCTCCTCCTGCTGGTCAGGAGTGATATTCCCAACAGTAATTAAGCTGATGCGTTGACTCACCGTGTCAAGAAAGAAAGAAATTTATTAGGTAAGAATAAATTGTTTTTTTACCTCCAAGATAAGTCTAAAGGTGAATTTAAGGCTCCTAATCGTTTTCTTTCCTTTCGTCAGAATAAGGAACAAAAGTAATCTCCTTCCCCTAAGTCCTCTGGTTCCAATAAGAGACCATCTTCAAATTGGAATAAAACAAAGCCTTATAAGAAACCAAATCCAGCCCCCAAGACTGCATGAAGGTGTGGCCCTCATTCCAGTTCAACTGGTGGGGGGAGATTGAAATAATTTCAGGAAATTTGGTCAGGTTCCGTTCAGAATCGGTGGATTCAGAATATTGTGTCTCAAGGGTACCGAATAGGTTTCAGAATAATACCTCCTGTGAGAAGATTCTTTCTCTCATGTTCCAACAAATCCTGTGAAGGCTCAGGCTTTTCTGAAGTGTGTTTCAGATCTTGAGCTTTCAGGGGTGATTGTTCCAGTTCCTCTAAAGGAACAGGGTTTGGGGTTCTATTCAAATCTATTCATTGTCCCAAAGAAAGAGAATTCTTTCAGACCAGTTCTGAATCTGAAACTTTTGAATCGTTTTGTTAGAGTCCCAACTTTCAAGATGGTAACTATAAGGACTACTCTGCCTTTTGTTCAGCAAGGGCATTTTATGTCCACAATAGACTTACAGCATGCTTATCTTCATATTCCAATTCATCCAGACCATTATCGGTTTCTGAGATTCTCTTTTCTAGATACGCATTACTTGTTTGTTGCTCTTCCATTTGGACTAGCAACAGCTCCAAGAATATTTTTGAAGGTTCTCTGTGCCCTTCTATCTGTAATCAGAGAGCAGCTCAGTCTTTTCTTTTCATTTAGCAGAATCTCACACAAAACAACTAGTGTCGTTTCTTCAAAGACACAGTTGGAAGATCCATTTACAAAATAGTTTCTTGATTCCTCAAAAAAGGTCACCTTTTTAGGTTTCCGGATAGATTTAGTGTCCATGACTTTGTCTTTAGCGGACAAAAGTCGAATGAAATTCGTATTAGCTTGTCTAAACCTTCAGTCTCGATCATTCCCTTCAGTGGCTATGTGCATGGAAGTTTTAGATCTTATGACTGCAGTATCTGACATTATCCCCTTTGCTCGTTTTCATATGAGACCTCTGCAGCTTTGCATGCTGGATCAAGGGTGCAGGGATTATACTCTGATATCACAACTGATATACTTAAATCCCAACATTCAACTCTCTCTGTCATGGTGGTTGGACCATCATCGGATTGTTCAAGGGGCCTCTTTTGTTCGTCCTTCCTGGACTGTGATCTCGACAGACTCAAGTCTCACGAGTTGGGGAGCTGTCTGGGGGTCTTTGACTGCACAAGGGTTTTGGAAACCTCAAGAGGCGAGGTTACCAATCAATATTTTAGAATGCCGGAAATGACGCAAATTCGTCATTTCCGGCGTCTTAGTTGTCGCTGGGTCCTTTCACAAGGTTGCGTCATCTATGACGCAAGTGTGTCATTTCCGGACATTTTTTGGCGCCAAAAATATTTTTCTGTTTGTTGTGCGTCATATTTGGCGCCAAATATTTTCATTATTTTAGACCCCATTCCTATTTGCCTCTTGCATTTTTTTTTATGTCAGAGGGCTATTCTGTTTGCATTTTTTCCCATTCCTGAAACTGCCATATAAGGAAATTGATAATTTTTCTTTATATGTTGTTTTTTTCTCTTACATTTGCAAGATGTCTCAGTCTGATCCTGTCTCAGAATTCGCTGTTGGATCCCTGCTGCCTGATAACAGTTCTACCAAAGCTAAGTGCATTTGTTGTAAACTTGTGGAGATTATACCTCCCAGCTGTGGTTTGTAATAGTTGTCATGATAAACTTTTACATGCAGAAAATGTATCCATCAGTAGTAGTTCATTACCTGTTGCTGTTCCCTCAACATCTAATGCACAAGATATACCTGTAAATTTAAAAGAATTTATTTCTGATTCTATACAGAAGGCTTTGTCTGCCATTCCGCCTTCTAATAAACGTAAAAGGTCTTTTAAAACGTCTCTTAAAGATGATGAATTTTCAAATGACCGAAAACATACTGAACTATCCTTCTCTGATGAGGATCTATCTATCTGATTCAGAAGATCCTGCCTCAGATATTGACACTGATAAATCCTCTTATTTATTTAAGTTGGAGTATATTCGTTCTTTGTTAAAAGAAGTGTTGATTACATTGGATATGGTAACTAGTCCTCTTGATATTAAAACTAGTAAACGTTTAAATTCTGTTTATAAACCTCCTGTGGTTATTCCAGAGGATTTCCAGTTCCTGAAGCTATTTCTGATATGATTTCTAAGAAATGGAATAAGCCTGGTACTTCTTTTATTCCCTCTTTAAGGTTTAAAAAGTTGTATCCTTTGCCAGAAGTTAGATTGGAGTTTTGGGAAAAGATCTCCAAAGTTGATGGGGCTATCTCTACTCTTGCTAAACGTACTACTATTCCTACGAAAGATAATACTTTAGATAGGAAACTTGAATCTTATCTAAGGAAAGCTTATTTATATTCAGGTCATCTTCTTAGGCCTGCAATTTCTTTGGCTGATGTTGCAGCTGCTTCAACTTTTTGGTTGGATACTTTAGCGCAACAAGTATCGGATCATGATTTGTCTAGCATTGTTAAGTTGATTCAACATGATAATAATTTCATTTGTGATGCCATTTTTGATATTACCAAAATTGATGTTAAATCTATGTATTTAGCTATTTTAGCTAGAAGAGCTTTGTGGCTCAAATCTTGGCATGCTGATATGACTTCTAAATCCAGATTGCTATCTCTTTCTTTCCAAGGTAATAAATTATTTGGTTCTCAGTTGGATTCAATAATGTCAACTGTTACTGGGGAGAAGGGAGTTTTTTTGCCTCAGGATAAAAAACCTAAGGGTAAATCTAAAGCTTTTAACCGTTTTTTCCTTTCGACAAAATAAAGAACAGAAACCTAATCCTTCCCCCAAGGAATCTGCTTCCAATTGGAAACCTTCTTCAAATTGGAACAAATCCAAGCCATTTAAGAGATCAAAACCAGCCCCCAAGTCCGCATGAAGGTGCGGCCCTCATTCCAGCTCAGCTGGTAGGGGCAGATTAAGATTTTTCAAAGATGTTTGGATCAATTCGGTCCAAAATCATTGGAGAGTATTGTCTCTCAGGGGTACAGAATAGGATTCAGAGTGAGAGACCGCTTGTGAGAAGATTTTTTCTCTCACGCATTCCGGTAAAGGCTCAGGCTTTTCTGAAGTGTGTTTCAGACCTGGACTTATCAGGGGTAATCATGCCAGTTCCGTTTCAGGAACAGGGTCTGTTTTTTTTTTTTTTTAAATCTATTCATTGTCCCAAAGAGAGAACATTTATTCAGACCAGTTTTGGATCTAAAGATTTTGAATCGATATGTGAGAGTACCAACTTTCAAAATGGTGACTATAAGGACTATTCTGCCTTTTGTTCAGTAAGGGCATTATATGTCCACAACAGACTTATAGGATGCATATCTTCATATTTCAATTCATCCAGATCACTATCAGTTCCTGAGATTCTCTTTTCTAGACAAGCATTACCAATTTCTTGCTCTTCCTTTTGGCCTAGCGACAGCTCCAAGAATCTTTTCAAAGGTTCTAGGTGCCCTACTCTCTGTAATCAGAGAGCGGGGTATTGTGGTATTTCCTTATTTGGACGATATCTTGGTACTCGCTCAGTCTTTACATTCTGCAGAATCTCACACAAATCAACTAGTGTTGTTTCTTCGAAGACATGGTTGGAGGATCAATTTACCAAAAAGTTATTTGATTCCTCAGACAAGGGTAACCTTTTTAGGTTTCCAGATAGATTCAGTGTCCATGACTTTGTCTCTAACAGACAAGAGACATTTGAAATTGGTTGCAGCCTGTCGGAACCTTCAGTCTCAGTCTTTCTCTTCAGTAGCTATGTGCATGGAAGTTTTAGGTCTCATGACTGCAGCATCAGACGCGATCCCCTTTGCTCGTTTTCATATGAGACCTCTCCAGCTTTGTATGCTGAACCAATGGTGCAGGGAGTATACAAGGATATCACAATTAATTTCCTTAAATCCCAATATTCGACTTTCTCTGACTTGGTTGTTAGATCACTATCGTATAATTTTAGGGGCCTCTTTCATCCACCCAACCTGGACTGTGATCACAACAGATGTGAGTCTTTCATTTTGGGGAGCTGTTTGGAAATCTCAAGAGGCGAGATTACCAATCAATATTTTGGAACTCTCAGGGCTCTTCAATTTTGGCCTCTGTTGAAGAGAGAACCGTTCATTTGTTTTCAGACAGACAATGTCACAACTGTGGCATATTTCAATCATCAGGGTGGGACTCACAGTCCTCAAGCTATGAAAGAAGTATCTCGGATACTTGTTTGGGCGGAATCCAGCTCCTGTCTAATTTCTGCGGTTCATATCCCAGGTATAGACAATTGGGAAGCGGATTACCTCAGTCGTCAGACTTTACATCTGGGAGAATGGTCTCTCCACTCAGATGTGTTTTCTCAAATTGTTCAGATGTGGGGGCTTCCAGAAATAGATCTGATGGCATCTCATCTAAACAAAAAACTTCCCAGGTACCTGTCCAGGTCCAGGGATCCTCAGGCGGAAGCCGTGGATGCATTGACACTTCCTTGCTGTTATCAACCTGCTTATATTTTCCCGCCTCTAGTTCTTCTTCCAAGAGTGATCTCCAAGATCATCATGGAGCAATAGTTTGTGCTACTAGTAGCTCCAGCATGGCCTCACAGGTTTTGGTATGGGGATCTTGTTTGGATGTCCAGTTGCCAACCTTGGCCACTTCCACTAAGGCCAGACCTTCTATCTCAAGGTCTGTTTTTCCATCAGGATCTCAAATCATTAAATTTGAAGGTATGGAGATTGAACGCTTGGTGCTTAGTCTTAGAGGTTTCTCTGATTCAGTGATTAATACTATGTTGCAGGTTCGTAAATCTGTTTCTAGAAAGATTTATTATTGAGTTTGGAAGACTTACATTTCATGGTGTTCTTTTCATAAATTCTCTTGGCATTCTTTTAGAATTCCTAGAATTTTACAGTTTCTTTAGGATGGTTTGGATAAAGGTTTGTCTGCAAGTTCCTTGAAAGGACAAATCTCTGCTCTTTCTGTTTTATTTCACAGAAAGATTGCTAAACTTCCTGATATTCATTGTTTTGTGCAGGCCTTGGTTTGTATCAAGCCTGTCATCAAATGAATCTCTCCTCCTTGGAGTCTTAATTTAGTTTTGAAGGCTTTACAGGCTCTTCCGTTTGAGCCTATGCATTCTTTGGACATACTACTTTCTTGGAAAGTGTTGTTTCTTTTGGCCATCTCTTCTGCTAGAAGAGTTTCTGAAATATCCGCTCTCTTGTGAATCTCCTTTTCCGATTTTTCATCAGTATAAGGCGGTTTTGTGGACTTCATTTAAATTCTTACCTAAGGTTGTGAATACTAACAACATTAATAGAGAAATTGTTGTCCCTTCCTTGTGTCTTCATCCTAAGAATTCTTTGTAGAGATTCTTACATTCTTTGTGGTAAGAGCATTGAAATATTATGTTCAAGCTACTAAAGATTTCAGGAAGACTTCTAGCCTGTTTGTTATATTTTCTGGTTCTAGGAAAGGTCAGTAGGCTTCTGCTGTTTCCTTGGCTTCATGGTTAAAGTTTTTGATTCATCAAGCTTATTTGGAGTTGGGTCAAGCCCCGCTTAAGAGAATTTCAGCTCATTCTACTAGATCAGTCTCCACTTCATGGGCTTTTAAGAATGAAGCTTCAGTTGATCAGATTTGCAAAGCAGCAACTTGGTGGTCTTTGCATACATTTACTAAATTCTACCGTTTTTTATGTATTTGCATCTTCTGAAGCAGTTTTTGGTAGAAAAGTTCTTCAGGCAGCTGTTTCAGTTTGATTCTTCTGCTTATGATTTAAGTTTTTTCCTTTCATTTATGAGAATAAACTTATTTCTTTCATGTAATTAGCAAGAGTCCATGAGCTAGTGACGTATGGGATATACATTCCTACCAGGAGGGGCAAAGTTTCCCAAACCTCAAAATGCCTATAAATACACCCCTCACCACACCCACAAATCAGTTTTACAAACTTTGCCTCCTGTGGAGGTGGTGAAGTAAGTTTGTGCTAGATTCTTGGTTGATATGCGCTCCGCAGCAGGTTGGAGCCGGTTTTCCTCTCAGCGTGCAGTGAATGTCAGAGGGATGTGAAGAGAGTATTGCCTATTTGAATTCAATGATCTCCTTCTACTGGGTCTATTTCATAGGTTCTCTGTTATCAGTCGTAGAGATTCATCTCTTACCTCCCTTCTCAGATCGACGATATACTCTTATATATACCATTACCTCTACTGATTCTCGTTTCAGTACTGGTTTGGCTTTCTACTACATGTAGATGAGTGTCCTGGGGTAAGTAAGTCTTATTTTCTGTGACACTCTAAGCTATGGTTGGGCACTTTTATATAAAGTTCTAAATATATGTGTTTAAACATTTATTTGCCTTGATTCAGGATGTTCAACGTTCCTTATTTCAGACAGTCAGTTTCATATTTGGGATAATGCATATGAATAAATCATTTTTTTCTTACCTTAAAATTTGACTTTTTTCCTGTGGGCTGTTAGGCTCGCGGGGGCTGAAAATGCTTCATTTTATTGCGTCATTCTTGGCGCAAACTTTCTTGGCGCAAATTTTTTTTGTCATTTCCGGCGTCATACGTGTCGCCGGAAGTTGCGTCATTTTTTTGACGTTTTTGCGCCAAAAAATGTCGGCGTTACCGGATGTGGCGCCATTTTTGGCGCCAAAAGCATTTAGGCGCCAAATAATGTGGGCGGCTTTTTTGGCGCTTAAAAATTTGAGCGTCATTGTTGTCTCCACAATATTTAAGTCTCATTATTTATTGCTTCTGGTTGCTAGAAGCTTGTTCATTGTCATTTTTTCCCATTCCTGAAACTGTCATTTAAGGAATTTGATAATTTTTGCTTTATATGTTGTTTTTTCTATTACATATTGCAAGATGTCTCAGATTGTCCCTGAATCAGAAGCCACTTCTGGAAAAACGCTTAACTGAGTTTCAGTTCTACCAAAGCTAAGTTCATTTATTTTAAATATTATAAATGTTTATCTTTAGCTATGGTTTGTAATAAGGTATTATGATATACTTTTACAGAATCCATTAGTGTTTATGCTTTATATATTTCCATTCTTACATTTTATGTACAAGAAATATTTAGAAGATTTATAAGAAATATTTTCTGATTCTATTTTAAAGGCTTTGTCTGACTTCGTGCCTTCTAATAAAATTTTTAGGTCTTTTTCACTTCTTTTTTTAATTATTGAAGTTTCAAATGACCAACAACATACTGATTTATCCTTCTCTGATGATGTTTTTTCTCTTTCAGAAATTTTCTTCATCAGATATTGACACTAACAAATCTACTTTTTTATTATTTTTCTATTATTAAAGTACATTTGTTCTTTGTTGAAAAGGTGTTGATTATTTTGGATATTAAGGTAACTAGTTCTTTAAGACTAGCTGACACTATTTCTGCCTATTTATTTCTTCTGTGTTTTCAGAGGTTTTCTTTCCAATTCCCCATTCTAGGGAATGGAATAGGCTGAGAATTTTCATTTATTCCTTTTTCAAAGGTTTTAAACTATATTCTTTGCCAGCTGTTAAATTCAATTTGGAGGGTTCTCCAATTTATTGGGGCTATCTCTACTTCTACTAATTATGCTATTGTTTCTATAGCAAAATAGTATTTATTTTCCTTTAGATAGTTGTATCTTATTTATGGAAAATTATTTAGTTTCAGGTACTTTTCTTGGTCCTGTGATTTATTTGGATATTGCAATTGCTTCATTTTTCTGTTTACTTTAAGATCAAGTATCAGATTATGATTTATTTTAGCATTGTTAAAGGACAACATTTACTAGACTAGGTGCTGTTGCATTTGTCTTGTTTTGCATTTATTGATTATGCAAGTCCACTGTATTGTCTGGTCCTTTAAACTGGACTATCATGCTAAAAATTTCATTTGTGTCTTCATTTTATTGAATATTTTCACAAATGAGGGTTAATCTATGTCTTTAGCTATTTTAGCTAGAAGAATTTTGTTTTAAGATAATCAATTATTTGTTTTATAATTGGATTCAATTCTTAACTGTTACTCTGGGCTTCAAGATTGAGTTCTAAGACAAAAACTTTAAGCTTATACTAGTTTAGTTATTCTTATTAAGGAACGAATTCCTGAGTTCTTTCCCAAGTAACATGTTTGTAATTGGGGTTCGAAATCAGCTCCCTAATATTGCGATGTTCGTGCCGTATTCCAGCTTGGCTGGTAAGGGGCAGGTTAAGACTTCTTTGAAATTTATTTGGTTCTATTTTGTCCAAATTTCTTTGATTTTATTCCAGTAAGGCTAACACTTTCTTTAAGTGTGTTTCTGTCCTATATATTTTGGGTACTGTTGAAGCATGGCTGGGCACCCATGGGGTTCAAGCGCTGCTCAGACCTGGAAACTTCTGGGGTTTTTCTTCCAGTTCCTTTTTTAGGAACCGGGTTTGGAGTTTTATTCAAACGATTTTGCCTTTTTATGGTCATTGATAGCATTATTTGTTTTCATTAGATACAATAAATGCATATTTTCATTTTTCTGTTTTCATTCAGATTATTTTCTGAGGATACGGAATCTCTTTTTCACATGCGACCTCTTCAGCTCTGTATGCTGAACCAGTGGTGCAGGGATTATACAAAGATATCTCAATTAATATCTTTAAAACCGATTGTTCGACACTTTCTGACGTGGTGGACAGACCACCATCGTTTAATTCAGGGGGCTTCTTTTGTTCTTCCAACCTGGACTGAGATTTCAACAGATGCAAGTCTGACAGGTTGGGGAGCTGTTTGGGGGTCTCTGACAGCACAAGGGGTTTGGGAATTTCAGGAGGTGAGATTACCAATCAATATTTTGGAACGCCGTGCAATTTTCAGAGCTCTTCAGTCATGGCCTCTTCTAAGAGAGAGTCGTTCATTTGTTTTCAGACGGACAATGTCACAACTGTGGCATATGTCAATCATCAAGGAGGGACTCACAGTCCTCTGGCTATGAAAGAAGTATCTCGAATTCTGGTTTGGGCGGAATCCAGCTCCTGTCTAATTTCTGCGGTTCATATCCCAGGTATAGACAATTGGGAAGCGGATTATCTCAGTCACCAAACATTTCATCCGGGCGAATGGTCTCTTCACCCAGAGGTATTTCTTCAAATTGTTCAAATGTGGGGACTTCCAGAAATAGAACTGATGGCTTCTCATCTAAACAAGAAGCTTCCCAGGTATCTGTCCAGATCCAGGGATCCTCAGGTGGAGGCAGTGGATGCATTGTCACTTCTTTGGAAGTATCATCCTGCCTATATCTTTCCACCTCTAGTTCTTCTTCCAAGAGTAATTTCCAAGATTCTAAGGGGTGCTCGTCTGTTCTGCTGGTGGTTCCAGCATGGCCTCACAGGTTTTGGTATGCGGATCTTGTCCGGATGGCCACTTGCCAACCGTGGACTCTTCCGTTAAGACCAGACCTTCTATCACAAGGTTCTTTTTTTCCATCAGGATCTCAAATCCTTAAATTTGAAGGTATAGAGATTGAACGCTTGATTCTCAGTCATAGTGGTTTCTCTGACTCTCTGTTTAATACTATGTTACAGGCTCGTAAATCTGTATCTAGGAAGATATATTATCGAGTCTGGAAGGTTTACATTTCTTGGTGTTTTTCTCATCATTTTTCTTGGCATTCTTTTAGAATTCCTAGAATTTTATCAGTTTCTTCAGGATGGTTTGGATAAAGGTTTGTCTGCAAGTTCCTTGAAGGACAAATCTCTGCTCTTTCTGTTTTTTCTCACAGAAAGATTACTAGTCTTCCTGTTATTCATTGTTTTGTACAAGCTTTGGTTCGTATAAAACCTGTTATTAAGTAAATTTCTCCTCCTTGGAGTTTTAATTTGGTTCTGGGGGCTCTTCAAGCTCCTCCGTTTGAACCTATGCATTCGCTGGACATTAAATTACTTTCTTGGAAAGTTTTGTTTCTTTTGGCCATCTCTTCTGCTAGAAGAGTTTCTGAATTATCTGCTCTTTCTTGTGAGTCTCTTTTTCTGATTTTTCATCAGGATAAGGCGGTGTTGCGAACTTCTTTTAAATTCTTACCCAAGGTTGTGAATTCTAACAACATTAGTAGAGAAATTGTGGTTCCTTCATTGTGTCCTAATCCTAAAAATTCTAAGGAGAGATCATTGCATTCTTTGGATGTAGTTAGAGCTTTGAAATATTATGTTGAAGCTACTAAGAATTTCCGAAAGACTTCTAGTCTATTTGTTATCTTTTCCGGTTCTAGGAAAGGTCAGAAGGCCTCTGCCATTTCTTTGGCATCTTGGTTGAAATCTTTAATTCATCATGCTTATGTCGAGTCGGGTCAAACTCCGCCTCTAAGGATTACAGCTCATTCTACTAGGTCAGTTTCTACTTCCTGGGCGTTTAGGAATGAAGCTTCGGTTGATCAGATTTGCAAAGCAGCAACTTGGTCTTCTTTGCATACTTTTACTAAATTCTACCATTTTGATGTGTTTTCTTCTTCTGAAGCAGTTTTTGGTAGAAAAGTTCTTCAGGCAGCTGTTTCAGTTTGATTCTTCTGCTTATAATTTCAGTTTTTTTCATTATAAGATTTAAACTTTATTTTGGGTGTGGATTATTTTCAGCGGAATTGGCTGTCTTTATTTTATCCCTCCCTCTCTAGTGACTCTTGCGTGGAAGATCCACATCTTGGGTATTCATTATCCCATACGTCACTAGCTCATGGACTCTTGCTAATTACATGAAAGAAAACATAATTTATGTAAGAACTTACCTGATAAATTCATTTATTTCATATTAGCAAGAGTCCATGAGGCCCACCCTTTTTTTGTGGTGGTTATGATTTTTTTGTATAAAGCACAATTATTCCAATTCCTTATTTTTTATGCTTTCGCACTTTTGTCTTATCACCCCACTTCTTGGCTATGCGTTAAACTGATTTGTGGGTGTGGTGAGGGGTGTATTTATAGGCATTTTGAGGTTTGGGAAACTTTGCCCCTCCTGGTAGGAATGTATATCCCATACGTCACTAGCTCATGGACTCTTGTTAATATGAAAGAAATGAATTTTTCAGGTAAGTTCTTACATAAATTGTTATTTTGGGTTGTGGATTATTTTTTTCAGCAGGAAATGGCTGTTTTTATTTTTATCCATCCCTCTCTAGTGACTCTTGCGTGGAGTTCCACATCTTGGATATTGCTATCCCATACGTCACTAGCTCATGGACTCTTGCCAATTACATGAAAGAAAACATAATTTATGTAAGAACTTACCTGATAAATTAATTTCTTTCATATTGGCAAGAGTCCATGAGGCCCACCCTTTTTATGGTGGTTATGATTTTTTTTGTATAAAGCACAATTATTTCCAAATTCCTTTGTTGATGCTTTTTACTGCTTTCTTTATCACCCCACTACTTGGCTATTCGTTAAACTGAATTGTGGGTGTGGTGAGGGGTGTATTTATAGGCATTTTGAGGTTTGGGAAACTTTGCCCCTCCTGGTTGGATTGTATATCCCATATGTCACTAGCTCATGGACTCTTGCCAATACGAAAGAAATGCATTTATCAGGTAAGTTCTTACATAAATTGTTTTTTTCTGTATTCTCGGTTTAGCGGTAACCCAAATGTATGTGTTTATACTAGCTTGTAGCTTATGGTAAAGTAAAATTGTAAAAAAAGTAAAATTAACCACAGTGTACCAAACCATTGCGAAATGATGCATGATGGTAGAGCAGACATTTTCAAAATCATTCCGATAGACCATGTACCTCTATCCACTGACTATGACCGTCTAATCAAACTTAGACAATTAGAAACTTACTGGATACACAAACTTAAAACTTTGTATCCACTGGGTTTGAATGCCAATGTTGATTTGGCTGCTTTTATATAAGTCTGTTTTCACTATCACCATACACAGAGATTATATCACATATCACATTTAGTTTATACCAATAGATCCACAATGATGCTTTCTAATATACTCATCATTACGATATCATCACCAGAAAGATATACTAACACTGAGAACCAAAGAGATAAATCACTGCAATTAGTGCACAGTATTACAAATGTCATATCTATAGGATTAGAGTCAACTAAACCAAGATTACCATATATTTTGTAATTTCCAGATAGCTCATTAGACTCAGCATAGGTTTCTCACACATATGGACACTGGTTCGTTTCCAATCCAAAAATATTTAAATAAATAATTTATCACACACATGGACACTGGTTCGTTTCCAATCCAAAAATATTGAAATAATTTATTACCAATACGAGCCGAGCAAATAAATATTACAAGCAGTGTCATACAGAATCACAATAGCCAGTATTTAGAAAATGTATTCTCACAAAACGAAGGTCCTTTATATTTTTAACAGTATATTATTTTTTTTATTATCTTTCAATATATTTTCCATACAAACAATCTTACCACTTTTTCAGCAGCACCACAACATTCAGCACATAGCGTAATTAGATTTCCCCAAACAAGGGTCTTAATTTCTTAGAGCAATCTTCATTCAATAAAATCAATATTTTTAAAGACATCCAATATATATATATTTATATTTGGGTCCGTCAATCCACAATAACTGTCATATTTGTTTCTCTGGAATAAAGACACGAGGGCTCTTTATAAGAACAATGTTTTTTTAACCCCTTAATGACCACAGCACTTTTCCATTTTCTGTCCGTTTGGGACCAAGGCTATTTTTAAATTTTTGAGGTGTTTGTGTTTAGCTGTAATTTTCCTCTTACTCATTTACTGTACCCACACATATTATATACCGTTTTTCTCGCCATTAAATGGACTTTCTAAAGATACCATTATTTTCATCATATCTTATAATTTACTATAAAAAAAATTATAAAATATGAGGAAAAAATGGAAAAAAAACACACTTTTTCTAACTTTGACCCCCAAAATCTGTTACACATCTACAACCACCAAAAAACACCCATGCTAAATAGTTTCTAAATGTTGTCCTGAGTTTAGAAATACCCAATGTTTACATGTTCTTTGCTTTTTTTGTAAACTATAGGGCCATAAATACAAGTAGCACTTTGCTATTTCCAAACCATTTCTTTTCAAAATTAGCGATAGTTACATTAGAGCACTGATATCTTTCAGGAATCTCTGAATATCCATTGACATGTATATATTTTTTTTTAGTAGACAACCCAAAGTATTGATCTAGGCCCATTTTGGTATATTTCATGCCACCATTTCACCGCCAAATGCAATCAAATAGAAAAAATCGTTCACTTTTCACAAATTTTTTCACAAACTTTTGGTTTCTAACTTAAATTATTTACAAACAGCTTGTGCAATTATGGCATAAATGGTTGTAAATTCTTCTCTGGGATCCCCTTTGTTCAGAAATAGCAGACATATATGACTTTGGCATTGCTTTTTGGTAATTAGAAGGCCTCTAAATGCCGCTGCGCATCACACGTGTATTATGGCTAGCAGTGAAGGGGTTAATTATGTAGCTTGTAGGGAGCTTGCAGGGTTAATTTTAGCTTTAGTGTAGAGCTCAGCCTCCCACCTGAAACATCAGACCCCCTCATCCCTCCCAAACAGCTCTCTTCCCTCCCCCACCCCACAATTGTCCCCGCCATCTTAAGTACTGGCAGAAACTCTGCCAGTACTAAAATAAAAGGTATTTGGCCCTTTTTTAAAAAAAAAAAAAAAAAGCATATTTACATATGCTGATGTGTAGGATCCCCCCTTAGACCCCAACCTCACTGATCCCCCACCAAACTGCTCTCTAACCCTTCCCCTCTGCAATAATGGGCGCCATCTTGGGTACTGGCAGCTGTCTGCCAGTACCCAGTTTCTTTCATGTAATTAACAAGAGTCCATGAGCTAGTGACGTATGGGATATACATTCCTACCAGGAGGGGCAAAGTTTCCCAAACCTTAAAATGCCTATAAATACACCCCTCACCACACCCACAAATCAGTTTTACAAACTTTGCCTCCAAGGGAGGTGGTGAAGTAAGTTTGTGCTAGATTCTACGTTGATATGCGCTCCGCAGCAAGTTGGAGCCCGGTTTTCCTCTCAGCGTGCAGTGAATGTCAGAGGGATGTGAGGAGAGTATTGCCTATTGAATGCAGTGATCTCCTTCTACGGGGTCTATTTCATAAGGTTCTCTGTTATCGGTCGTAGAGATTCATCTCTTACCTCCCTTTTCAGATCGACGATATACTCTTATATTTACCATTTCCTCTACTGATTCTCGTTTCAGTACTGGTTTGGCTTTCTACAAACATGTAGATGAGTGTCCTGGGGTAAGTAAGTCTTATTTTCTGTGACACTCTAAGCTATGGTTGGGCACTTTATTTATAAAGTTCTAAATATATGTATTCAAACATTTATTTGCCTTGACTCAGAATGTTCAACTTTCCTTATTTCCAGACAGTCAGTTTCATATTTGGGATTATGCTTTAATTATCATATTTTTCTTACCTCAAAAATTTGACTTTTTTCCCTGTGGGCTGTTAGGCTCGCGGGGGCTGAAAATGCTTTATTTTATTGTGTCATTCTTGGCGCGGACTTTTTTGGCGCAAAAATTCATTTCGTTTCCGGCGTCATACGTGTCGCCGGAAGTTGCGTCATTTTTTGACGTTATTTTGCGCCAAAAATGTCGGCGTTCCGGATGTGGCGTCATTTTTGGCGCCAAAAGCATTTAGGCGCCAAATAATGTGGGCGTCTTATTTGGCGCCAAAAAATATGGGCGTCGTTTTTGTCTCCACATTATTTCAGTCTCATTTTTCATTTGCTTCTGGTTGCTAGAAGCTTGATGTTTGGCATTTTTTTCCCATTCCTGAAACTGTCTTATAAGGAATTTGATCTATTTTGCTTTATATGTTGTTTTTTCTCTTACATATTGCAAGATGTCTCACGTTGCATCTGAGCCAGAAGATACTACAGGAAAACCTCTGCCTGCTGGATCTACCAAAGCTAAGTGTATCTGCTGTAAACTTTTGGTAGCTATTCCTCCAGCTGTTGTTTGTATTAAATGTCATGACAAACTTGTTAATGCGGATAATATTTCCTTTAGTGATGTACCATTGCCTGTTGCAGTTCCCTCAACATCTAAGGTGCAGAATGTTCCTGATAACATAAGAGATTTTGTTTCTGAATCCATAAAGAAGGCTTTGTCTGTTATTTCTCCTTCTAGTAAACGTAAAAAGTCTTTTAAATCTTCTCTCTCTACAGATGAATTTTTAAATGAACACCATCATTCTGATTCTTTGGACTCTTCTGGTTCAGAGGATTCTGTGTCAGAGATTGATGCTGATAAATCTTCATATTTATTTAAGATGGAATTTATTCGCTCTTTACTTAAAGAAGTACTAATTGCTTTAGAAATAGAGGATTCTAGTCCTCTTGATACTAATTCTATACGTTTGGATAAGGTTTTTAAAGCTCCTGCGGTTATTCCAGAAGTCTTTCCTGTTCCTAATGCTATTTCTGCAGTAATTGCTAAGGAATGGGATAGATTGGGTAATTCATTTACTCCTTCTAAACGTTTTAAGCAATTATATCCTGTTCCGCCTGACAGATTAGAATTTTGGGACAAAATCCCTAAAGTTGATGGGGCTATTTCTACCCTTGCTAAACGTACTACCATTCCTACATCAGATGGTACCTCGTTTAAGGATCCTTTAGATAGAAAAATTGAATCTTTTCTAAGAAAAGCTTATCTATGTTCAGGTAATCTTCTTAGACCTGCTATATCATTGGCTGATGTTGCTGCAGCTTCAACTTTTTGGTTGGAAACTCTAGCGCAACAAGTAACAAATCGTGATTCTCATGATATTATTATTCTTCTCCAGCATGCTAATAATTTCATCTGTGATGCCATTTTTGATATTATTAGAGTTGATGTTAGATTTATGTCTCTGGCTATCTTAGCCAGAAGAGCTTTATGGCTTAAGACTTGGAATGCTGATATGGCTTCTAAATCAACTCTACTTTCCATTTCTTTCCAGGGAAATAAATTATTTGGTTCTCAGTTGGATTCTATTATTTCAACTGTTACTGGTGGGAAAGGAACTTTTTTACCACAGGATAAAAAGTCTAAAGGTAAAAACAGGGCTAACAATCGTTTTCGTTCCTTTCGTTTCAACAAAGAACAAAAGCCTGATCCTTCGTCCTCAGGAGCAGTTTCAGTTTGGAAACCATCTCCAGTCTGGAATAAATCCAAGCCTGCTAGAAAGGCAAAGCCTGCTTCTAAGTTCACATGAAGGTACGGCCCTCATTCCAGTTCAGCTGGTAGGGGGCAGGTTACGTTTTTTCAAAGAAATTTGGATCAGTTCTGTTCACAATCTTTGGATTCAGAACATTGTTTCAGAAGGGTACAGAATTGGTTTCAAGATGAGACCTCCTGCAAAGAGATTTTTTCCTTCCCATGTCCCAGTAAATCCAGTGAAAGCTCAAGCATTTCTGAATTGTGTTTCAGATCTAGAGTTGGCTGGAGTAATTATGCCAGTTCCAGTTCCGGAACAGGGGATGGGGTTTTATTCAAATCTCTTCATTGTACCAAAGAAGGAGAATTCCTTCAGACCAGTTCTGGATCTAAAATTATTGAATCGTTATGTAAGGATACCAACGTTCAAGATGGTAACTGTAAGGACTATATTGCCTTTTGTTCAGCAAGGGAATTATATGTCCACAATAGATTTACAGGATGCATATCTGCATATTCCGATTCATCCAGATCATTATCAGTTCCTGAGATTCTCTTTTCTAGACAAGCATTACCAATTTGTGGCTCTACCGTTTGGCCTTGCTACAGCTCCAAGAATTTTCACAAAGATTCTCGGTGCCCTTCTGTCTGTAATCAGAGAACAGGGTATTGTGGTATTTCCTTATTTGGACGATATCTTGGTACTTGCTCCGTCTTTACATTTAGCAGAGTCTCATACGAATCGACTTGTGTTGTTTCTTCAAGATCATGGTTGGAGGATCAATTTACCAAAAAGTTCTTTGATTCCTCAAACAAGGGTAACCTTTCTGGGTTTCCAGATAGATTCAGTGTCCATGACTTTGTCTTTAACAGACAAGAGACGTCTAAAATTGATTACAGCCTGTCGAAACCTTCAGTCTCAATCATTCCCTTCGGTAGCCTTATGCATGGAAATTCTAGGTCTTATGACTGCTGCATCGGACGCGATCCCCTTTGCTCGTTTTCACATGCGACCTCTTCAGCTCTGTATGCTGAACCAATGGTGCAGGGATTACACGAAGATATATCAATTAATATCTTTAAAACCGATTGTTCGGCACTCTCTAACGTGGTGGACAGATCACCATCGTTTAATTCAGGGGGCTTCTTTTGTTCTTCCGACCTGGACTGTAATTTCAACAGATGCAAGTCTCACAGGTTGGGGAGCTGTGTGGGGATCTCTGACGGCACAAGGAGTTTGGGAATCTCAGGAGGTGAGATTACCGATCAATATCTTGGAACTCCGTGCAGTTTTCAGAGCTCTTCAGTTTTGGCCTCTTCTGAAGAGAGAATCGTTCATTTGTTTTCAGACAGACAATGTCACAACTGTGGCATACATCAATCATCAAGGAGGGACTCACAGTCCTCTGGCTATGAAAGAAGTATCTCGAATTTTGGTTTGGGCGGAATCCAGCTCCTGTCTAATCTCTGCGGTTCATATCCCAGGTGTAGACAATTGGGAAGCGGATTATCTCAGTCGCCAAACGTTGCATCCGGGCGAATGGTCTCTTCACCCAGAGGTATTTCTTCAGATTGTTCAAATGTGGGGGCTCCCAGAGATAGATCTGATGGCCTCTCATCTAAACAAGAAACTTCCCAGGTATCTGTCCAGATCCCGGGATCCTCAGGCGGAGGCAGTGGATGCATTATCACTTCCTTGGAAGTATCATCCTGCCTATATCTTTCCGCCTCTAGTTCTTCTTCCAAGAGTAATCTCCAAGATTCTGAGGGAATGCTCGTTTGTTCTGCTAATAGCTCCGGCATGGCCTCACAGGTTTTGGTATGCGGATCTTGTCCGGATGGCATCTTGCCAACCATGGACTCTTCCGTTAAGACCAGACCTTCTGTCTCAAGGTCCTTTTTTCCATCCGGATCTGAAATCCTTAAATTTAAAGGTATGGAGATTGAACGCTTGATTCTTGGTCATAGAGGTTTCTCTGACTCCGTGATTAATACTATGTTACAGGCTCGTAAATCTGTATCTCGAGAGATATATTATAGAGTCTGGAAGACTTATATTTCTTGGTGTCTTTCTCATCATTTTTCTTGGCATTCTTTTAGAATACCGAGAATTTTACAGTTTCTTCAGGATGGTTTAGATAAGGGTTTGTCCGCGAGTTCTTTGAAAGGACAAATCTCCGCTCTTTCTGTTCTTTTTCACAGAAAGATTGCTATTCTTCCTGATATTCATTGTTTTGTACAAGCTTTGGTTCGTATAAAACCTGTCATTAAGTCAATTTCTCCTCCATGGAGTTTGAATTTGGTTTTGGGAGCTCTTCAAGCTCCTCCGTTTGAACCTATGCATTCATTGGACATTAAATTACTTTCTTGGAAAGTTTTGTTCCTTTTGGCCATCTCTTCTGCTAGAAGAGTTTCTGAATTATCTGCTCTTTCGTGTGAGTCTCCTTTTCTGATTTTTCATCAGGATAAGGCGGTGTTGCGAACTTCTTTTGAATTTTTACCTAAAGTTGTGAATTCCAACAACATTAGTAGAGAAATTGTGGTTCCTTCATTATGTCCTAATCCTAAGAATTCTAAGGAGAAATCATTGCATTCTTTGGATGTTGTTAGAGCTTTGAAATATTATGTTGAAGCTACGAAATCTTTCCGTAAGACTTCTAGTTTATTTGTTATCTTTTCCGGTTCTAGGAAAGGCCAGAAAGCTTCTGCCATTTCTTTGGCATCTTGGTTGAAATCTTTAATTCATCTTGCCTATTTTGAGTCGGGTAAAATTCCGCCTCAAAGAATTACAGCTCATTCTACTAGGTCAGTTTCTACTTCCTGGGCGTTTAGGAATGAAGCTTCGGTTGACCAGATCTGCAAAGCAGCAACTTGGTCCTCTTTGCATACTTTTACTAAATTCTACCATTTTGATGTATTTTCTTCTTCTGAAGCAGTTTTTGGTAGAAAAGTTCTTCAGGCAGCGGTTTCAGTTTGAATCTTCTGCTTATGTTTTTTGTTAAACTTTATTTTGGGTGTGGATTATTTTCAGCAGGAATTGGCTGTCTTTATTTTATCCCTCCCTCTCTAGTGACTCTTGTGTGGAAAGATCCACATCTTGGGTAGTCATTATCCCATACGTCACTAGCTCATGGACTCTTGTTAATTACATGAAAGAAAACATAATTTATGTAAGAACTTACCTGATAAATTCATTTCTTTCATATTAACAAGAGTCCATGAGGCCCACCCTTTTTTGTGGTGGTTATGATTTTTTTGTATAAAGCACAATTATTCCAATTCCTTATTTTATATGCTTCGCACTTTTTTTCTTATCACCCCACTTCTTGGCTATTCGTTAAACTGATTTGTGGGTGTGGTGAGGGGTGTATTTATAGGCATTTTAAGGTTTGGGAAACTTTGCCCCTCCTGGTAGGAATGTATATCCCATACGTCACTAGCTCATGGACTCTTGTTAATATGAAAGAAATGAATTTATCAGGTAAGTTCTTACATAAATTATGTTTTTGTAACAAAATGTGCCTTTTTTTTTTTTAAATTCCCTTTTCTGTAGTGTAGCTTTCCCCCCCCCCCCACCGAGACCAACCCCCAACCCCTTCCAGGACCCTTAGATTGCATTTTAGTGGGGGTTTTTTTTCAACTTTTCAACTTTTTTTTTTCTGTAGTGTAGCGGTTCCCACCCGCTCCCGCCCCGTGCACGCGCCCACCCACCACCCCCGTGCATGCGCGCGCGCCCGTGCGCGCCCCCGTAGCTCCCGCCCCCGATCCCGCCCCCCTCCACTCCACATAGCGCACCGATGGCCGCCTCCCACGTAAGCTCCCACCCACCAACGATACCGGCCATCGATGTCCGGTGCAGAGAGGGCCACAGAGTGGCTCTCTCTGCATCGGATGGCCAAGGGGGGTTATTGCAGGATGCCTCCATATCGAGGCATCACTGCAATAACCGGAAAGCAGCTGGAAGCGAGCAGGATCGCTTCCAGCTGCTTTCCAGACCAAGGACGTACGCCACACGTCCTCGGTCATTAACTGACTTTTTTTTGAGGACGTGTGGCGTACGTCCTTGGTCGTTAAGGGGTTAATCAACAACCCTGTTACATTTTTGTTCAACTTAATTTCAAGTTTTGATATAATTTGATCAATACCAATCTCATTTGTTGTCATATTCGAACAGCTCTTTTAGATCAGCAAAAGCCTAGCATACACAAGGTCAAGGGTTTGAGCCCAACCTTGAAAAAAATATATTTTTTATTTTTTTAAGTGTTTACTACTTTTTAATGTAATTTAAGTGCTAGTTACTATTGGGATCCTTTATCAATATAACCCAATTAGATTTAAGAGAGAACATTTACAACATGTTCACATCTTCAAAAAAAAATATATGGGCCTTGCACTTTTAGAAATATCATCACAGGTGTTACCCATCAATGTAAATATATGCTGGTTTTATATGTATGTCTCTCTTTTACATGATATACACATATTTTCAGATTGCTGCTTAACACGATACCGATATATGTTCAATTTTTATTGTATTAATGTTGTTTTATAAAAACATTTTATTGTTAATTTTTTTTTTTTGGAGATGACCTCCACAATAGAATCCGGGTCACGGTCAGGTATAAATAGTAACCTGTTAAACACCTTTGTATATGCCTGAGGAAACGGTCCTTTACAGACTGAGAAACGCGTAGCAAATACTTGTTTTTATACAGACCCGGTTTCTGTGCTTTTCAATATACTGCTGCATGCAGTGTTTTTATTCAGTTAGATTTCAAACAGTTTATTCCTTACACTGACATTGTCAGTTTGTTTGGGAACAAGTCCGATCGTGTGAGCAGCTATCTTGGGAAAAACTTCTCCCGTGGCGATCCAGCTCACTGAACTTCTCCCATGGCGATCCAGCTCACTGAACTTCTCCCGTGGCAATCCAGCTCACTGCACGATACACAGCTGATTTCATCCACCCACCCACAGGTCTCCCGGGTGAGACCCCCAGCGTACTGACTGCTGGTCCTGAATGTCAGCCTGCCTGCACGCACCTAGTTGATTCTAGGTGCCACTCCACTTGTGAGTAGTTTTCTTGCAACTTATTGTTTGATATTTGTCCTAAACCGATTCACACTATGTTGGCGCCCCTTGTTTTTTCATCTTCATCATCAGCTTATGGATATATTGAGGTCACTGTGAAATAGGAATGGCTTGCAAATAAAATAAGATCCAAGGCAGTATTGTCATCTTAATTCCCTGTATGCGTCCCCACCACGAGATGGGTTTGGAGGACCATTCTTTTAGTCTGTTTTGGGTGGTAGTTAGCAGTCTCTGATAATTTAGCTTGAATAATTGCTGATGATTAATAGTTAATTCAATCCCGAGATATTTGATTGACTTGTGTTGTATTCAACCATGAAAGACAAAAGCGCAGGAAGAGGGGATTCAAGCGTAATTAGTTAGACAACAATATCTTGCAAAAAATAGACTTCTACTCACCAGAGTTAGTAAAAATATATGCCTTTATTAGTACAACTTTAAACGATACTCTGTGTCCCATATACAGCAAAACATTTTCCAAGGCAGCTGGAAGTTCTTAATTGCGGGATACAACCTGCGGCGGGAGTAGCCGGCTTGCCCACCCTCAGCTGTTACTCTAGGATCACGGAGCTCAGAACCAGTGGTAGATTTACCGCAACGCGTTTCCCCCGGTACTCGCCGGGATTTTTCACATTTCTTATGAATTATGAATGTCTTTTAGAGAACTGTTTTATTGTCTTAGGAAAAATTTTATATTAATTTTTTTAATTTTAAATATGAATTGTATAGGTCTAAATTTGTGTATATTTTTTATTAATATAACACTGTAGGAATTTTTAGCATTTATACAAGGTTTTATGCAAGTAGAAATTAAGAAGTATCGAGTAATACCACCTTAAATATAAGTTAAAACAAATATTGGTTGTGCAATACCACCTTATGTGTTATAACAGTATCTAGAATGCACCGAGGAAATTCTCTATCCAAAAGTGAAAGTGCGCTCCTAATATTCATTGTTTTTTTATAATAGCTGTGCATATTGAGCATTGATGCATTATATATTCTTTATCTTGTTCAGGAAGATTAACTTGTTTGAAATGTATGTTAAACTGACAATATATGTTTTCAACTTACCGGTAAAACTAACCAATGAAATGAGGAGAAAAGTACCAGTCCCCTGGAATGGGCGTATCATTTTTAAACATACGGGTATATAGGAGTGAATTTCACAGAAGCCCGACATCCGTTTGTGCTTGTTCAGATCCCCTTGAAAAAGCCTGGCGAGTACCGGGGGAAACACGTTGGGGTAAATCTACCACTGGTCCTGAGCTCAGTGATCCTAGAGTAACAGCTGAGGGTGGGCAAGCCGGCTACAACCACCTCAGGTTGTATCCTGCAATTAAGAACTTCCAGCTGCCTTGGAAAACGTTTTGCTGTATATGGGACACAGAGTATCTTTTAAAGTTGTACTTATAAAGGCATATATTTTTACTAACTCTGGTGAGTAGAAGTCTATTTCTTTCATGTAATTAGCAAGAGTCCATGAGCTAGTGACGTATGGGATATACATTCCTACCAGGAGGGGCAAAGTTTCCCAAACCTTATAATGCCTATAAATACACCCCTCACCACACCCACAATTCAGTTTTTACAAACTTTGCCTCCCAGGGAGGTGGTGAAGTAAGTTTGTGCTAGATTCTACGTTGATATGCGCTTCGCAGCAGGCTGGAGCCCGGTTTTCCTCTCAGAGTGCAGTGAATGTCAGAGGGATGTGAAGAGAGTATTGCCTATTTGAATTCAATGGTCTCCTTCTACGGGATCTATTTCATAGGTTCTCTGTTATCGGTCGTAGAGATTCATCTCTTACCTCCCTTTTCAGATCGACGATATACTCTTATATACCATTACCTCTACTGATTCTCGTTTCAGTACTGGTTTGGCTATCTACTATATGTAGATGAGTGTCCTGGGGTAAGTAAGTCTTATTTTTTGTGACACTCTAAGCTATGGTTGGGCACTTTATATGTAAAGTTCTAAATATATGTCTTTAAACTTATATTTGCCATGATTCAGGATAATCAGTATTCCTTCATTCAGACTGTCAGTTTCATTATTTGGGATAATGCATATGAATAAATATTTTTTTCTTACCTTGAAAATTTTCAATTTACTTTTTTCCCTGCGGGCTGTTAGGCTCGCGGGGGCAGAAAATGCTTCAATTTATTGCGTCATTCTTGGCGCAAACTTTTTTGCTGCAAAATTTTGTCATTTCCGGCGCCGTAGTTGTCGCCGGAAGTTGTTCGTTGTTACGTCATTTTTTTGACGCATGTGTGTTCAGACGTTTTTTTGCGCCAAAAAATGTGGGCGCCGTTTATCGGCGTCAGAGGATGTGGCGTCATACTTGGCGCCAAAAAATATGGGCGTTGTACTTGGCGCCAATAATGTGGGCTTCATACTTGGCGCCAAAAATGTGGGCGTCATTCTTGTTCCACTTTTTCTCACATTATTTAAGTCTCACTTTTTTATTTGCTTCTGGTTGCCAGAGCCTTGTTTGTTTTGCATTTTTTCCCATTCCTGAAACTGTCATTTAAGGAATTTGATAATTTTGCTTTATATGTTGTTTTTTTCTATTACATATTGCAAGATTTTCCATAAACTGTTCCTGGATCAGAACATACTGAGAGATTCCGGTTGACTGAGATAAGTCCTACCAAAGCTAAGTTAATTTATTTTACATGTTATGAATGTTTATCTTTAGCTATGGTTTGTAATAAGTTATCATGATAAACTTTTACATGCAGAATCCATTAGTATTTATGCTTTATGTATTGCTATTCTTTTTACATCTTATGTACAAGATATACTTAGAAAATTTATATGAATATTTTTCTGATTCTATGTTAAAGGCTTTGTCTGACTTTGCGCCTTCTATTGAAATTTTTAGGTCTTTTTCAAACTTCTTTTTGATGAAGTTTCAAATGACCAACAACATACTGAATTATCCTTCTCTGATGATGTTTTTTCTCTTTCAGAATTTTATTCATCAGATATTGACACTAACAAATCTACTTTTTTATTTTTTATTAGAGTACATTTGTTTTTTGTTGAAAAGGTGTTGATTATTTTGGATATTGAGGTAACTAGTTCTTTTTCAAAACTAGCTAACATTTTATTTCTGCTTATTTTATCTTCTGTGTTTTCAGAGGTTTTTTTTCCATTTCTTCATACTAGGGAATGGAATAGGCTGAGAATTTTCTTCCTTCTTCAAAGGTTTTAAATTATATTCTTTGCCGGCAGTTAATTTCAATTTTGAGGGTTCTCCAAATTTAATGGGACTATCTCTACTCCTGCTAAAATATGCTATTGTTTCTATAGCAAAATAGTATTTATTTTCCTTTTAGATGGTTATATCTTATTTAAGGAAAATTATTTATTTTCAGGTACTTTTCTTGGACCTGTGATTTATTTGGATGATGTTGCATTTGCTCCATTTTTCTGTTTACTTTAAGATCAAGTATCAGATTATGTTTTATTTAGCATTGTTAAGGGACAAAGTCTACTGCTCATTTGAGGTTCAGACTGGGTGCTGTTGCATTTGTCTTGTTGTCTTGCATTTGTTTATGCAAGTCCGGTGTGTTGACTGGTCCTTTAATTGGATTAACATGCTAATAATTTCATTTTTTGAATATTTTCACAAATGAGGTTTAATCTATGTCTTTAGCTGTGTTTTAGCTAGAAGAATTTTGTGATTTCTAAAAAAATCCTTATTTCTTTTTTTCCAAGATAATCAATTATTTGGTTCATATTGGATTCAATTCTTAACTGTTACTCTGGGCTTCAAGATTGAGTTCTAAGACTAAAATGTTAAGCTTATTTTAGTTTGGTTGTTCTTACTAAGGAACCAAATTCTAAATTCTTACTCAAGTAACATGTTTTGGAAGTGTTTTGGTTCTATTCGGTCCAAATTTCTTAGATTTTGGGTACAGAATAAAATTTTTAGTAAAACCGTCTATGAGAAGTCTTTTTCTCTCTATTTTATTCCAGCTATTCCAGTAAGGCTAATACTTTCCTTAATGTGTTTCAGTCTTATATATTTTGGGTATTGTTGAAGTGCGGCTGATCACCTGTTGGGGCTCAAGCGCTGCTCAGATCTGGAATCTTCTGGGGTATTTATTCCAGTTCCTTTTTTTAGGAACTGGGTTTTGGGGTTTTATTCAAAACTATTCATTGTTCCAAAGATAGAAAATATTTTTATTATATAAATGTACCATCTTTTAGATTGGTATTTATATGGTCTATTCTGCCTTTTTTTGGTCAGTGATAGCATTATTTGTTTTCATTAGATACAATAGATGCATATCTTCTTTTTCTGTTTTCATTCAGATTATTTTTATTTTCTGAGACTACGGAATCTCATATGATTCAACTTTGTTTTTTCAAGACATGGTTAGAGGATCTTTTTATCAAAAGCTCTTGATTCCTCACACAAGGGTCACCTTTTTTAGGTTTCCAGATAGATTGTGTCACTGTTTTTGTCTCTAACAGACAAGTGACTTTTTTATTGGGTTCCGTCTGTCGGTACCTTCAGTCTCTATTATTTCCTTCAGTTGCTATATATGCATGGAAATTTAGGTCTCATGGCTGCAGCATTGGATTCAATTCCCTTTGCTCATTTTCATAGAAAACCTTTCCAGTTTTTTATACTGAATAATGGTGCAGGGATTCTAGGATTTCACTTTTTAAATCTTCGAATTCTATGTTTATCTATCTTTGATTCGGTGGTTAAGATCACCATCATTTAGTTCTACAGGTCTCTTCGATTCTTTCAACCTGGACCATGATCTCTACCGATGCGAGTCTTTTAGGTTGGGAGGCTGTCTGAGGTTCTCTGTCAGCACAAGGGGTTTGGGAATCTCAGGAGGCGAGATTACCATTTGATATTTTGGAACTCCGTGCAATCCCAGAGTTCTTCAGTTGTTTTCTTTTGAAGAAGAGACGTTTATTGTTTTTTTCAGACAATATCACATCTGTGGTGTATGTCAATCATCAGGGTGGGACTATCAGTCCTTAGACTGTGACAAAGTATCTCGGATATTTGTTTGGGCTAAATCCAGCTCCGATCTAAATTCTGTGGTCCTTTTCCCAGGTATAGACATTTGGGAAGTGGATTATCTCTGTTAATCAAGCTTTACATCCGGGAGAATGGTCTCTTTACCCAGATATGTTTTTCAATTTTTCAGATGTGAGGGCCTCCAGAAATAGATCTGTTGGCATCTCGTCTTAACAAGGAACTTCCCAGGGGCCTATTTCAGGTCCGGGGATCCTCAGGCGGAAGTAGCGTATGCATTGACACTTCCTTGGAATGATCTTTTCTGCCTATATCTTCCACCTCTAGTTCTTCCAAAATTCTAATGGAGCGTTTGTTTGTACTGCTGGTGGTTCCAGCATGGCCTCACAGGTTTTGGTATGCGGATCTCTTTCGGATGGCCAGTTGCCAACCTTGGACACTTCCGTTAAGACCAGACCTTCTATCTCAAGGCCCATTTTTTCCATTAGGATCTCAAATCATTCAATTTGAAGGTATGGAGATTGAACGTTTGATTCTTAGTCATAGAGGTTTCTCTGACTCAGTGATTAATACTATGTTACAGGTTTGTAAATCTGTCTCTAGAAAGATTTATTATCGAGTTTGGAAGACTTACATTTCTTGGTGTTCTTCTCATAAATTCTTTTGGCATTCTTTTAGAATTCCTAGAATTTTACAATTTTTCAGGTTGGTTTAGATAAGGTTTTTGTCTGCAAGTTCTTTGAAAGGACAAATCTCTACTCTTTCTGTTCTTTTTCACAGAAAGATTGCTATTCATTCTGATATTCATTGTTTTGTACAGGCTTTGGTTTGTATCAAGCCTGTCATTAAGTCAATCTCTCCTTCTTGGAGTCTCAATTTGGTACTGAGGGCTTTACAGGCTCCTCCGTTTGAACCTTTGCGTTCTCTGGACATTAAAATTACTTTCTTGGAAAGTATTGTTCCTTTTGGCTATCTCTTCTGCTAGAAGAGTTTCTGAGTTTTCTGCTCTTTCTTGTGGATCTCCTTTTCTGATTTTTCATCAGGATAAGGCAGTGTTCCTTCCTGTTATTCATTATTTTGTTCAGGCTTTGGTTCTTATCAAACCTGTCATTAAGCCAATTTCTCCTCCTTGGAGTTTTAATTTGGTTCTGAAGGCTTTACAGGCTCTTCTATTTGAGCATATGCTTTCTCTAGACATTATTTACTTTCATGGAAAGTATTGTTCTTTTTAGACATCTCTTCAGCTAGAACAGTTTTTGAATTATCTGTTCTTTCTTGTGAGTCTCCTTTTTCTGATTTTTTCATCAGGATAAGGTGGTTTTTGCTATCCTCATGTCAATTCTTACCTGAAGTTGTGATTTCTAACAACATTAGGGAGGAATTATTGTCTTTTCCTAAGACTTCTTTGGTAAGATTCTTACATTCTTTGGATGTGTTAAGAGTTTTGAAATCCTATGTTGAATCTATTCAGATTTCACACAGACTGCTAGTCTATTTGTTATCTTTTCTGGTTTTAGGAAGGTCAAAAGGCTTCTGCCATTTCTTTGGCATCTTGGTTAAACTTTTTGATTCATCTGCTTATTCAGAGTCGGGTTGATTCCCGCCTCAGTGGATTACGGCTCATTCTACTAGGTAAGTTTCTACTTCCTGGGCTTTTAAGAATGAAGCTTCTGTTGGTCAGATTTGCAAAGCAATGACTTGGTCTTCTTTGCATATTTTTACTAAATTCTACCATTTTGATGTTTTCTCTTCTTTAGAAGCATTTTTGGTAGAATGGTACTTTAGGCAGCTGTTTCAGTTTGATTCTTCTGCTTATAATTTCAGTTTTTTTCATTATAAAAATTGAAACTTTTTTGATTTGGGTAGTGGATTAATTTTTCAGCGGAATTGGCTGTCTTTATTTTTTCCCTCCCTCTCTAGTGACTCTTACGGGGAAGTTCCACATCTTGGGTATTGATATCCCATACGTCACTAGCTCATGGACTCTTGCTAATTACTTGAAAGAAAACATAATTTATGTAAGAACTTACCTGATAAATGCATGTCTTTCATATTAGCAAGAGTCCATGAGGCCCACCCTTTTTGTGGTGGTTATGATTTTTTGTATAAAGCACAATTATTCCAATTCCTTATTTTTTGATGCTTTCGCTCCTTCTTATCACCCCACTTCTTGGCTATTCGTTAAACTGAATTGTGGGTGTGGTGAGGGGTGTATTTATAGGCATTATAAGGTTTGGGAAACTTTGCCCCTCCTGGTAGGAATGTATATCCCATACGTCACAAGCTCATGGACTCTTGCTAATATGAAAGAAATGAATTTATCAGGTAAGTTCTTACATAAATTATGTTTTTGTGCAAGATATTGGTGTCTAACTAATTACGCTTGAATCCCCTCTTCCTGCGCTTTTGTCTTTCATGGTTGAATATCTTGGATCCTGTATCACACAAAACTCTGGAGAAGGAAGAGTTTTTAAAACAAGCAGCAAAGAGGGGGAAAGAAGTGGAAATCTTTTTCAGACTTTTTATCTGCTGTCTGATTGAACATTTGTACCTTTTTGGAGGTGAAAAGGTACCCTGGACTAAGATTTGTTTTTAAGGAAATTTGGTTCATTTTTAAAGCATTTATTGTCTGCATTTATTGTCTATATTTAATGTCATTTACTAATTTATATTAATGCTAGTTATTATTCTAAAACTTGGGGTGGATAATAATTGCCTAATAATCATCTAATAGCATTCTCCTGATATGGAGCATTAAGAATATATTTTAATTTGAGGTGTGGAACTATTAACCTAGCGCTGTTAAGTCTACTCTTGTGCATATTGACTTGTGTTGTAGTTTATAAGGGCAAATTTTACTTAGGAGAATCCCTGTCAAAAGACACAAGAAGACAGGAGCGCAACTCCGTGCACCAAACAGTACACAGATGATCTAAGTGTAGATTTAAAACGATTTTAATGATAGTAATACATGTAAGAACATCCAAACAAATGATTGCAAACTCACATAGTAGCCCTCAAACATATGAGGTATGTCAGCACATCAAAAAATAATAAGAAGAGTGTATGTCCCACTGCTGGTCTTTTCCTCTCTCTCTCCCAAGATATTTGATAGCCAGCGGGTAAATCCTCTCATGAAAAACGGACCCTCTCTGCTCTCATGCGATAGACGCTGTACTGCAATTAGCCGGCTCCAGTCCAGGTACTAGCACAATCGTCAGAGTACGTCCTACGTTGCGTAAAGTGGACGTGGAATAACGCGTTTCGCAAGGCTCCTCCTCGCTTCGTCAGAGGCAATGCCCACATTGCTTCTCACAACTTATTTATATCCCTCTATCATGTGTGAGCGATATACATATGTTAATGTCCCAATCTATAGGTGGGCTGTTTCTATCACATACAATTAAAATGATCCCTATGATTATACATATAATACCTAATCTAATAACAATTAAAATCTAAATTCATCAAATAGATTGCATACAAAAATTTGTAGAATATCACAAAACTGCATTATATGTTAGAGCTATTCTAAACAACTCCAAATAAATACTTAGAGGCTAGCCTAAAACAAATATATAAATATAAAAGTACATGTGCATAAACAATAGATTAGAAAATCATAATATTCAATCTATCTATTTACACCTGCTAAAAAAGGATATATATGTAGACATAATTATATATACTACCTACTTAAAATTAATCAAAGAAAAAATAGTCACTAAAATCAATAGTACATATTTTTTTTTAAAATAATCAAGATATATAAGACACTAGATAAAACCTATTGGGACACATCTATATAAGAACTCCCATAAGAAAAGTGTAAATTTCTGGGAGATCTGAAGTGACTAAACCCTAACTGAAATCAGGACTCCACATATATAGTTATTATTTTCTAGGGACCTGAATACTCTGCATTCCCTTAGAGATGCATTATACATATGAAAAATTGATGCTAGGAGAGGTATATTTCTATTGGGGGGCTAAATAGAATAAAATAGACTGAAAATACCCTAGAGAAGTAGCAGCTAAATTATTAATCCAATGGTCATATGTCCAGAAATACTGCTAAATCTATGTCTCGGTTCATACCTCCTGGACCCACAGCTTCAAGCTTGTGGATCCAGTAGGTCTCACGTTGCCTTAAAAGGAGTAGTCTGTCTCCTCCCCTAATGGGTTTTTTTACATGTTCAATTGCTAAAACACTCAAACCTGTTTTATCGCCATCATGGGCTTCAAGAAAGTGTGCTGGTACACCATGATTATCTAGACCGTTCTCTATGTTTCTCAGGTGCTCGTTAAATCTGGTCTTCACGGGTCGTTTCGTGCGACCTACGTAGATTTTGTCACACGAACACCTTAAAAGATAGACAACATAGCATGTTTTACAATTCATCAAACCTCTAATTTTAAATGTATCATCACCTTTTTTCTTTCCAAAGGTACCATTATTCTTTTCCATATGTGCACTTCTTTTCCTGCCACATTTAAAAAATCCCTCTGAGTTTTTCTTTAGCCAATTTGTGGATTTCTCTGATTTCAGCATACTAGGACTAATTCTATTTTTAACATTTGAGTTTCTCTTAAAGATGACTTGTCCCCTATCGTTCAAAATATCTCTTAATACTGGATCCTGCATGATAATTGGCCAATGTTTTTTCATGGCCTTCTCGATCTCCCTTGATGCTCTATTAAATTTTGTTACAAGTTGTATCTTCCTTTTACTACTATCATGCTTATTCTTTTTCGAATTATTACCTCCAATAAGTTCATCCCTATTCATATTACCTACGGTTTCCTGAATTTTAACTAGTTCCTTATTCTCATATCCCTTAGCTAAAAATCTATTTTTAATCACCCCTGCAGCTATTTCATAATCGTCCTGTTTAGTACAGTTACGTCTCGCTCTCTGAAACTGTCCTAGGGGGATATTTTTAAGCCATTTATCATGATGGCCTCTGCTGGCATGGAGATATCCATTTGTGTCAGTGGGTTTCCTATACAGATTCGTGTAAACCCTTCCATTTTCTTGTATAATTTCAAGATCTAAAAAATTAACCCTGTCCTTGCTCCATTCCATTGTAAATTTTAAGTTCAATAAATTTTTGTTGGTATATTCCACAAAGTTATTCAACTCCTCATTAGAGCCGTGCCATATCATGAGCACATTGTCTATGTAACGATACCACTGTATTATGTTACATTTAAAAGGGTTATTTGTACTGAAAACAAACAGATCCTCCCACCACCCCATATAAAGGTTCGCAAAAGTGGGGGCGAATTTTGTACCCATAGCTGTACCTCTTGTTTGGAGGAAATACTTGCTTTCAAATACAAAATAATTTTTTGTTAGAATAAACTTCATGGCCCTCTCTAGGAAACTCATTTGGGTCTCATTTATGTATCCGCTTTTGTTAGCAAAATACTTCACAGCCATAATTCCCAACAAATGTGAAATTGAGGTGTACAGCGAGCAAACATCCATTGTGACCCAAATGAAATCCTGTTTCCATTCTATATCCTTTGTGAGTTCCAAAATATGTATTGTATCCCTCACATATGACCGTAAACACAGAACCATGGGTTTCAAAATTTGATCAACATATTCAGACAACTTGGTGGTGAGGCCTCCAATCCCTGAGACTATCGGTCTCCCCGGTGGGTTAATCAAACCCTTGTGGATTTTGGGGAGATGAAAGAAAATCGGTAGGACTGGATTCCCCACCACCAAATACTGAAATTCCACATTGTTTAGAACCAAATTATTCTTCCCAGTCTTGATTAATTCTTCATATTCTAATAGAAAACTTCCTGTCAGATTTTTCTCTAGGACTTTATATGTCTCAGAGTCGCCTAATAGACGATGGGCTTCTTTGATATAATCTTTTCTTCCCTGAATTACAACCCCCCCACCCTTATCCGCACTACGGACCACTACATCCATGGCCTCACTTAGATTCTTTAGTGCTTTTTGTTCATTTGGGTTTAGGTTGCATCTATTTCTCTTCCTCTTACTATCTCTTAGGCAAATCTCTTTTAGTTCCTTTTCTAGAAATTTCTCAAAGACTGGGATAAAATTCCCCTTAGAATAAACAGGGTAAAATGCTGTATTCTTCTTTAACTGACTGTGATTGACAGTTATATTTCTTGCTTCCTCTTCAAGATCGTTCAAAATATTTAATAATCCTGTTTCATTGACCCCTAAAACCTCTTCATAACTGCTGGGGAATCCAGTCCTACCGATTTTCTATCATCTCCCCAAAATCCACAAGGGTTTGATTAACCCGCCGGGGAGACCGATGGTCTCGGGGATTGGAGGCCTCACCACCAAGTTGTCTGAATATGTTGATCAAATTTTGAAACCCATGGTTCCGTGTTTACGGTCATATGTGAGGGATACAATACATATTTTTAAAGCGGATAAATAAATGAGACCCAAATGAGTTTCCTAGAGAGGGCCATGGAGTTTATTCTAACAAAAAATTATTTTGTATTTGAAAGCAAGTATTTCCTCCAAACAAGAGGTACCGCTATGGGTACAAAATTCGCCCCCACTTTTGCGAATCTTTATATGGGGTGGTGGGAGGATCTGTTTGTTTTCAGTACAAATAACCCTTTTAAATGTAACATAATACAGTGGTATCGTTACATAGACGATGTGCTCATGATATGGCATGGCTCCAATGAGGAGTTGAATAACTTTGTGGAATATACCAACAAAAATTTATTGAACTTAAAATTTACAATGGAATGGAGCAAGGACAGGGTTAACTTTTTAGATCTTGAAATTATACAAGAAAATGGAAGGGTTTACACGAATCTGTATAGGAAACCCACTGATACAAATGGATATCTCCATGCCAGCAGTGGCCATCATGATAAATGGCTTAAAAATATCCCCCTAGGACAGTTTCAGAGAGCGAGACGTAACTGTACTAAACAGGACGATTATGAAATAGCTGCAGGGGTGATTTAAAATCGATTTTTAGCAAAGGGATATGAGAATAAGGAACTAGTTAAAATTCAGGAAACCGTAGGTAATATGAATAGGGATGAACTTATTGGAGGTAATAATTCGAAAAAGAATAAGCATGATAGTAGTAAAAGGAAGATACAACTTGTAACAAAATTTAATAGAGCATCAAGGGAGATCGAGAAGGCCATGAAAAAACATTGGCCAATTATCATGCAGGATCCAGTATTAAGAGATATTTTGAACGATAGGGGACAAGTCATCTTTAAGAGAAACTCAAATGTTAAAAATAGAATTAGTCCTAGTATGCTGAAATCGGAGAAATCCACAAATTGGCTAAAGAAAAACTCAGAGGGATTTTTTAAATGTGGCAGGAAGAATTGTAATTGCTGTGCACATATGGAAAAGAATAATGGTACCTTTGGAAAGAAAAAAGGTGATGATACATTTAAAATTAGAGGTTTGATGAATTGTAAAACATGCTATGTTGTCTATCTTTTAAGGTGTTCGTGTGACAAAATCTACATAGGTCGCACGAAACGACCCGTGAAGACCAGATTTAACGAGCACCTGAGAAAAATAGAGAACGGTCTAGATAATCATGGTGTACCAGCACACTTTCTTGAAGCCCATGATGGTGATAAAACAGGTTTGAGTGTTTTAGCAATTGAACATGTAAAAAACCCCATTAGGGGAGGAGACAGACTACTCCTTTTAAGGCAACGTGAGACCTACTGGATCCACAAGCTTGAAGCTGTGGGTCCAGGAGGTATGAACCGAGACATAGATTTAGCAGCATTTCTGGACATATGACCATTGGATTAATAATTTAGCTGCTACTTCTCTAGGGTATTTTCAGTCTATTTTATTCTATTTAGCCCCCCAATAGAAATATACCTCTCCTAGCATCAATTGTTCATATGTATAATGCATCTCTAAGGGAATGCAGAGTATTCAGGGCTCTAGAAAATAACTATATATGTGGAGTCCTGATTTCAGTTAGGGTTTAGTCACTTCAGATCTCCCAGAAATTTACACTTTTCTTATGGGAGTTCTTATATAGATGTGTCCTAATAGGTTTTATCTAGTGTCTTATATATCTTGATTATTTTTTAAAAAATATGTACTATTGATTTTAGTGACTATTTTTTCTTTGATTAATTTTAAGTAGGTAGTATATATAATTATGTCTACATATATATCCTTTTTTAGCAGGTGTAAATAGATAGATTGTATATTATGATTTTCTAATCTATTGTTTATGCACATGTACTTTTATATTTATATATTTGTTTTAGGCTAGCCTCTAAGTATTTATTTGGAGTTGTTTAGAATAGCTCTAACATATAATGCAGTTTTGTGATATTCTACGAATTTTTGTATGCAATCTATTTGATGAATTTAGATTTTAATTGTTATTAGATTAGGTATTATATGTATAATCATAGGGATTGTTTTAATTGTATGTGATAGAAACAGCCCACGTATAGATTGGGACATTAACATATGTATATCGCTCACACATGATAGAGGGATATAAATAAGTTGTGAGAAGCAATGTGGGCATTGCCTCTGACGAAGCGAGGAGGACAATGGTAAGGATAAATAGAAGTGGAGAGAGGGGGCATCCCTGCCTTGTGCCATTTTTAATGTTTAGGGTATCTGACAGGGTACCATTAACCTTCACCCCGCGCTGAGGGGATGGAATAAAAATGGGTGATCCTAGATATCAATTTAGGGCCGAAACCACATTTTTTAAGGGTTTGTGTTAAGAATTGCCAATTGAGTCTATCAAATGCTTTTTCAGCTTTCATAGAGATTAGAAATGCAGGGATGTCATGAGCTTTTATGTAGTCCAGTAATTGTATGGCCCTGATGGTGTTATCCCTTGCCTCTCTATGCGGAACAAAGCCTACCTGGCCTAAATGTACCAAGGAGGGTAGTATACCATTAATTCTTTTCTAGAGTATATCTTAAAGTCCGAATTTAAGAGTAATGGTCCTGTAGTTTTCTGGGAGTGTTGGGGTTTTGTTTGTCTTAAGTATAACAGATATGTGATTCCAAGAATGACCTTGGGAATGTTTCCCCTTCATCTATCGCCTTAAATAAGCTAATTAATTGTGGGGCTAATTGTGTTTCTTTCATGTAATTAGCAAGAGTCCATGAGCTAGTGACGTATGGGATATACATTCCTACCAGGAGGGGCAAAGTTTCCCAAACCTTAAAATGCCTATAAATACACCCCTCACCACACCCACAATTCAGTTTTACAAACTTTGCCTCCCATGGAGGTGGTGAAGTAAGTTTGTGCTAGATTCTACGTTGATATGCGCTTCGCAGCAGGCTGAAGCCCGGTTTTCCTCTCAGAGTGCAGTGAATGTCAGAGGGATGTGAAGAGAGTATTGCCTATTTGAATACAATGGTCTTCCTCTAGGGGATCTATTTCATAGGTTCTCTGTTATCGGTCATAGAGATTTCTTCTCCTACCTCCCTTTTCAGATCGACGATATACTCTTATATACCATTACCTCTACTGATTCTCGTTTCAGTACTGGTTTGGCTATCTACTATATGTAGATGAGTGTCCTGGGGTAAGTAAGTCTTATTTTTTGTGACACTCTAAGCTATGGTTGGGCACTTTATATGTAAAGTTCTAAATATTTGTGTTTAAACTTATATTTGCCATGATTCAGGATAATCAGTATTCCTTCATTCAGACTGTCAGTTTCATTATTTGGGATAATGCATATGAATATATATTTTTTCTTACCTTGAAAAATTTTCAATTGACTATTTTTCCCTGCGGGCTGTTAGGCTCGCGGGGGCAGAAAATGCTTCATTTTATTGCGTCATTTTTGGCGCAAAACTTGGTCATTTCCGGCGCTGTAGTTGACGCCGGAAGTTGTTCGTAGTTACGTTATTTGTTTGACGCATGTGTATTCAGAGGTTTTTTTGCGCCAAAAAATGTGGGCGTCGGTTTCGGCGTCAGAAGATGTGACGTCATATTTGGCGCCAAAAGATATAGATGTTGTATTTGGCCCCAATAATGTGGGTCTTTTTATTTAATTCTCATATTTTTTGCTGCTTCTGGTTGCTAGAGACTTATTTATTTTGCATTTTTCTCCCATTCCTGAAACTGTCATTTAAGGAATTTGATAATTTTGCTTTATATGTTTTTTTTTTCTATTACATATTGCAAGATATTTCGTATACTGTTCCTGAATCAGAACGGATTCCGGTTGACTGATATCAGTCCTACCAAAGCTAAGTTAATTTATTTTAATGTTATGAATGTTTATCTTTAGCTATGGTTTGTAATAAGTTATCATGATAAACTTTTACATGCAGAATCTATTAGTATTTATGCTTCATATATTGCTATTCATTTTACATCTTATGTACAAGATATACTTAGAAATTTATAAGAATATTTTTCTGATTCTATGTTAAGGCTTTTTCTGACATCGCGCCTTCTAATAAAATTTTTAGGTCTTTTTCAAACTTCTTTTTTAGTTGATGAAGTTTCAAATGACCAACAACATACTGAATTATCCTTCTCTGATGGTGTTTTTTCTCATTCAGAATTTTATTCCTCAGATATTGACACTAACAAATCTACTTTTTTATTTTTATTAGAGTACATTTGTTCTTTGTTGAAGAGGTGTTGATTATTTTGGATATTGAGGTAACTAGTTATTTTTCAAGACTAGCTAGCATTTTATTTCTGCTTATTTAAAGGGCTACTGTAAGTAAATATTTTCTATGCCTGCTACTAACTAACTACCCCAAATACACTTTTTATCAATAGCATTTCATTAACATATCTCTACCGTATATCAGAAATCTTGTCTGCAAATTTAATTGTTTTCCAAACCCACTCCGTGGGTATCCTTTGCTCTGTACCAATCCGTTTACAATACCTAGGTTTCAAAATGGCGCTTTAAACAAAAAGTTATTGGTTTAAGTATTTTGAACACACAGGGCTGAAAATAGTGGGCAGGATAACGTGACATCATCGGCGAATAAAAGATATAACTTTTAGAACGTTATGAAACTTTGTTTTGGAGAAAATATAGGTCAGTAGGTTTTAATTAATGTTTATTAACTTTAATATGTTAGTTGTTTAGCTTAAAAATTATAACAGAAAGTAATCCTTTAATCTTCTGTGTTTTCAGGTTTTTTTTTCCAGTTCCTGATACTAGGGAATGGAATAGGCTGAGAAGTTTCTTTTATTCCTTCTTCAAGGGTTTTTTAATTATATTCTTTGCCGGCAGTTAATTTCAGTTTTGAGGGTTCCCCAATTTTATGGGCTATCTCTACTCCTGCTAAATATGCTATTGTTTCTATAGCAAAATAGTATTTATTTTCCTTTAGATGGTTGTATCTTAAGGAAAATTATTTATTTTCAGGTACTTTTCTTGGACCTGTGATTTATTTGCATGATGTTGCAATTGCTTCATTTTTCTGTTGGGATACTTTAAAGGGCCACTGTAAGTAAATATTTTCTATGCCTGTTACTAACTAACTACCCCAAATACGCTTTTTATCAATAGCATTTCATTAACATATCTCTACCGTATATCAGAAATCTTGTCTGCAAATTTAATTGTTTTCCAAACCCACTCCGTGGGTATCCTTTGCTGTGTACCAATCCGTTTACAATACCTAGGTTTCAAAATGGCGCTTTAAACACAATTTCATTGGTTTAAGTATTTTGAACACGCAGTGCTGAAAATAGTGGGCAGGATAACGTGACATCATCGTGGAATAAAAGATATAACTTTTATAACGTTATGAAACTTCATTTTGGAGAAAATATAGGTCAGTAGGTTTTAATTAATGTTTATTAACTTTAATATGTTAGTTGTTTGGCTTAAAAATTATAACAGAAAGTAATCCTTTAAGATCAAGTATCGGATTATGATTTGTTTAGCATTGTTAAAGGGACAAAATCTACTGCTCATTTGAAGTTCAGACTAGGTGCTGTTGCATTGTCTTGTTGTCTTGCGTTTGTTGATTATGCAAGTCCAGTGTGTTGACTGGTCCTTTAACTTGATTAACATGCTAATAATTTCATTTGTGTCTTCATTTTATTGAATATTTTCGCAAATGAGGTTTTATCTATGTCTTTAGCTGTTTTAGCTAGAAGAATTTTGTGATTTCTAAAAAATCCATATTTCTTTTTTTCCAAGATAATCAATTATTTGGTTCATAATTGGATTCAATTCTTAACTGGTACTCTGGGCTTCAAGATTGAGTTCTAAGAATAAAACTTTAAGCTTATATTAGTTTTGTTGTTCTTACTAAGGAACAAAATCCTAAATTCTTACCCAAGTAACATGTTTTTAATTGGAAGTTTTTTAGTTCAAAATCCGCTCCCTAAATTTGCATGTATGTTCCGTATTCCAGCTTGGCTGGCAAGGGGCAGGTTAAGACTTTTTTGAAATTTGTTTGGTTCTATTCGGTCCAAATTTCTCAAATTTTGGGTACAGAATAAGAATCAGAGTAAAACAGTCTGTGAGAATTATTTTTTTCTCTATTATATTCCAGCTATTCCAGAAAGGCTAACACTTTCCTTAAGTGTGTTTCAGTCCTATATATTTTGGGTTTTGATGACACGCGGCTGATCACCCGTTGGGGATTAAGCGCTGCTCAGACCTAGAGTTTTCTGGGGTATTTACTCCAGTTCCATTTTTAGGAAATGGGTTTGGGGTTTTATTCAAGACTATTCATTGTTCTAAAGATAGAAAATCTTTCTGAATTGTCATATAAGTATACCATCTTTTAGAATGGTGTTTATATAGTCTATTTTGCCTTTTTTGGTCAGTGATGTATTATTTGTTTACAATAGATACAATAGATGCATATCTTTTTGAGATTCTCTTTTTTGACAAGCATTACCAATTTGTTGCTTTTCCTTCTGGTCTAGCGACAGTTCTAAGAATCTTTTCAAGGTTCTCAGTGTTCCTTATTTGGACAGTCTCGTGGTACTGGCTCAGTCTTTTCGTTCTGCGGAATCTCATAGGATTCAACTTTGTTTTTTCAAGACATGGTTAGAGGTTCTTTTTATCAAAAGCTTCTTGATTCCTCACACAAGGGTCACCTTTTTTAGGTTTCTAGATAGTTTGTGTCAATGTCTTTTGTCTCTAACAGACAAGTGACAATTTTATTGGGTTCCGTCTGTCGGAACCTTCAGTCTCTATTATTTCCTTCAGTTGCTATATATGCATGGAAGTTTTAGGTCTCATGGCTTCTGCATTGGATTCGATTCCCTTTGCTCATTTTCATAGGAAATCTTTCCAGTTTTTTATGCTGAATAATGGTGCAGGGATTCTAGGATATCACTTTTTATATCTTCGAATCCTAATGTTTAACTATCTTTGATTCGGTGGTTAAGATCACCATCATTTAGTTCTACAGGTCTCTTCGGTTCTTTCAACCTGGACCATGATCTCTACAGATGCGAGTCTTTTGGGTTGGGAGGCTGTTTGAGGATCTCTGTCAGCACAAGGGGTTTGGAAATCTCAGGAGGCGAGATTACCATTTGATATTTTGGAACTCCGTGCATTCTCAGCGTTCTTCAGTTTGGTTTCTTTTTGAAGAAGAGACATTCATTGTTTTTTTCAGACAATGTCACAACTGTGGCGTATGTCAATCATCAGGGTGGGACTATCAGTCCTTAGGCTGTGACAGAAATATCTCGGATATTTGCTTGGGCTAAATCCAGCTCCTATCTAAATTCTGTGGTCTTTTTCCCAGGTATAGACATTGGGAAGCGGATTATCTCTGTTAATCAAGCTTTACATCCGGGAGAATGGTCTCTTTACCCAGATATGTTTTCAATTTTTCAAATGTGAGGGCTTCCAGAAATAGATCTGTTGGCATCTCATCTAAACAAGGAACTTCCCAGGGGCCTGTTCAGGTCCGGGGATCCTCAGGCAGAAGTAGTGTATGCATTGACACTTCCTTGGAATTATCATTCTGCCTATATTTTTTCATCTCTGGTTCTTCTTTTAAGAGTGATTTTCAAAATCATCAGAGAGCAATCTTTGGTGTGGCTGGTGGCTCTAGCATGGCCACACAGGTTTTGGTATATGGTTCTTGATCAGATGTTCAGTTGCCAATCTTGGTTACTTCCATTAAGGCCAGACCTTATATCTTAACATTCGTTTTTTTCATCAGGAATTCAAATTATTAATTTGATGGTATGAAAATTTAACGCTTAGTACTTCGTCATAGAAGTTTCTCTGACTCAGTGATTAATACTATATTGCAGGCTTGTTAATCTATGTCTAGTAGGATTTATTATCGAGTTTGGAAGATTTACATCTCATGATGCTCTTCTTATGAATTCTCTTGACATTCTTTTAGAATTCCTAGGATTTTATAGTTTCTTCATAAGTTTTTGTCTGCATGTTCCTTGAAAGGACAAATCTCTGCTTTTCCTGTGCTGTTTCATAGTACGAATTGCTAAATCTTTCTGATATTCATTGTTTTGTTCAGGCTTTGGTTCGTATCAAGCCTGTCATTTAAGCCAATTTCTCCTCCTTGGAGTCTTAATTTCTTTCTGAAGGCTTTACAGGCTCTTCTGTTTGAGCATATGCTTTCTTTGGACATTAATTACTTTCATGGAAAGTATTGTTCTTTTTAGACATCTCTTCAGCTAGAACAGTTTTTGAATTATCTGTTCTTTCTTGTGAATCTCCTTTTTCTGATTTTTCATCAGGTTAAGGTGGTTTTTGCTGTCCTCATTTAAATTTTTACCTAAAGTTGTGAATTCTAACAACATTGGTAGAGGAATTATTGTCCCTTCCTTGTGTCCTAATCCTAAGAATTCTTTGGTAAGATTCTTACATTCTTGGATGTAGTAAGAGTTTTGAAATATTATGTTGAAGCTACTCAGATTTCAGACAGACTTCTAGTCTATTAGTTATCTTTTCTGGTTTTAGGAAAGGTCAGAAGACTTCTGCCATTTCTTTGGCATCTTGGTTAAGCTTTTGATTCATCATGCTTATTTGGAGTTGGGTTAATCCCTGCCTCAGAGGATTACGGCTCATTTTTCTAGGTCAGTTTCTACTTCCTGGACTTTTAAGAATGAAGCTTTTGTTGATCAGATTTGCAAAGCAATGACTTGGTCTTCTTTGCATACTTTTACTAAATTCTACCATTTTGATGTTTTTTCTTCTTCAGAAGCAGTTTTGGTAGAATGGTACTTCAGGCAGCTGTTTCAGTTTGATTCTTCTGCTAATAATTTCAGTTTTTTCATTATAAAAATTGAAACTTTTGATTTGGGTAGTGGATTAATTTTTCAGCGGAATTGGCTGTCTTTATTTTATCCCTCCCTCTCTAGTGACTCTTGCGTGGAAGTTCCACATCTTGGGTATCTGCTATCCCATACGTCACTAGCTCATGAGACCCACCCTTTTTTGTGGTGGTTATGATTTTTTTGTATAAAGCACTATTATTCCAATTCCTTATTTTTTTATGCTTTCGCTCCTTCTTATCACCCCACTTCTTGGCTATTCATTAAACTGAATTGTGGGTGTGGTGAGGGGTGTATTTATAGGCATTTTAAGGTTTGGGAAACTTTGCCCCTCCTGGTAGGAATGTATATCCCATACGTCACTAGCTCATGGACTCTTGCTAATATGAAAGAAATGAATTTATCAGGTAAGTTCTTACATAAATTATGTTTTTAAATGTCTTATAATAAATATTCGAAAACCCATCTGGTTCTGGACTTTTACCATTGGGGAGTGTATCAATCACCTCTAAGACCTCCTTCAGGATGATAGGTGAATCTAGATTATTCGCGTCTGTTTTAGAGATATTAGGAAGAATAGTAGAATGTATATAATTTTCTAAGTCAAGGGAGTAATTAGGGTCAACCAGTGTAGGTAAATTATATAATTGTTGAAATGCCTTGGCTATACCTTTATCTACTACTGTACTGGTGATGTCATTTTATGAATATGATTGTTGAGCGTTTTTTTTTTTTTTTAATGCTCTGGTCAACCAGGTGCCTACTTTATATCCTCCCGTGAAATATAATTTTTTAAGGTAGACAACAGTTCATTTAATGATTTCCTAGCAGATTGGAGATTCATTAATAGTCCTGTTGATTTTTTTTGTGTTGTCTATCTAATTATTTTACCTCTCCCAATAATTTAAGATATTTTTCATTTTGTATATGCTTCAATTGAGTTTTTTTTTCCATTAGTTCCCCACGTATAACGGCCTTGTGTGCCTCCCAATTTGTTGTAGCGGATGTGGAGTCAGGGGTATTAAACTGAAAATATTCTTTAATACATAATGCTATCTCTTCTATTACTTTTGGTTTGAGTAATAATGCTAATCTAATCTCCACACATATGGTGAAAGAGGATTTGACTGCCAGTTTAATTCTATTCTCACCATCTCGTGGTCCGACCACGTTGTGTTTTTAATTTCTGAGTAAGCTAATAGTGGTAGTCCTAGTTGACTTATAAATAAATAGTCTATGCGTGAGTGTGCTTTTTGTGGAAATGAATAAAAAGTGAAATTCTTTCTGTCCGTGTGAGTAAGTCTCCATGCATCAAATAACGTGGCTGTTTGAACAATGCTATTTATCTTCCTGAGTGTTTTCAGTAGTACCTGGCTATATCCTTTAGAACAATCTAGGGAGGGCTCCAACGCAATGTTTAGCCCCCCCCCCCCGAATCACAATCCCCTTTTTTCATACTCCAAATAACATCTACCATTTCTTTGATGAATGCGGTCTGGTGTACATTAGGGCAATATAGATTGACTAGTGTAATCGGTCTGTTAAATTTTGTACCTACTCGAACTGTATATCTCCCTTCTTGGTCTGTTATTTTGTTTAATACTTGGAAGCGTATATTTTTATTAATAAGTATCCCTACGCCATTGTGTTTGGTTAAGGCTGAGCTAAAGTGAGTGTTGGGGAAATCCTTTGAAGAACATTTTGGCTCCGACGGCCTAGCAAAATGAGTCTCCTGGATAAATACTATATCACAATGTCTTTTTTAAACCAATTTAGGGCCAGGGAACGTTTGGTGGGGGAGTTCAACCCTTTGACATTCTGGGTTGCTATTATTAGTCTACAGGCTTCCATTGAAAATAGATCTCTTATTTAAGCTCCTGTTAATGTTAGTGAATTGATACTTATGTCTCCCACATACCTGTATAGGGGTCTCCATCCTCCGGTAATCACAGTACAAAACAAAAAGGCAGATGGCAATACGATACCGTATATGAAAATTCTTATGAACAACCTTGACTTGCTGAAAAACATATAAACTAATGTTAAAAGAAAACAATTACAAACTTTATGATCTAAAAAAGTGCAAAACATTAACCATATTAGACCTGTAGCAATTTTTGCGTAACTTAGTAAAAGTGTTTTGCTGGGATCTACCATACCTATGTTAAAGGGGTAAATCTTTAATCCAAAATAGGTAAGGAGGCTATCCCCCCTCGTGTGCCAACTTGGAATTAGTTATTATCTAGGCTAACAACCATTCAATCTAAACTGAAATATGTCTAAGTTTTAATTACATTGGTTAAGCAATAGAAATGAGAAGGCCTCTATATATAAACCCAATACATATTTAAACTACTATGTCTCAGAACAACTGTTTACATTAATAAACATACTATACTATTTTAAACATGAGCGTTTTCTTTCTATCTCCTGTCACAAGCATTTTGCAACTTGTGGTTTCTAAATATACAGCTCGAACACATTGTCTATTAATCCCCATCATGCTGGATATGTCAAAGGAGCTGAAGGTTGCTGTTGTCGATTTGCCCCTCTTTGACCTTTCCTTGTGACTCTCTAATCCAGGGGTCACGTGGTGGCTTTTTAGTTGATTGATGATGTGGTATTATCCTTGTCACTTAACTATGGGAGCACTGGTTGAGTTATACCCAGACTAGAGCAAATGTCATCAATATCATCAGAATCCTGATAGATATGTGTTTGATTATTGCGTGTTACTCTTATGGAGAATGGGAATCCCCATCTATACCTTGCATCTCTCCTCTTCAGGGTATGTGGACTGAGGTCCTGGAATAGTTGCAGAGTGACCTCTCTGAATGAAATAGGTTGTAGTTTTCTAGCGGCCGCCATTATTCTCTCTTTATCTTGAAATTGGTGGAATTTTATGATTATGTCCCTTGGAGGAGGGGGCTCTTTGGGTCGAGGTCTTAGAGCCCTATGGGCCCTATCCATAAGTATATCACTAGAGCTTTGAGCTTGTAGAATGTGGCGGAACAATGCTTGCAAGTAATCTGGAATTTGTTCTATTACAACTGATTCTGGAACTCCTCTTATGCAAATATTTTGCCTTCTCCCTCTATTATCAGTATCTTCTACTTGTAGTTTTAATTGCATAATAATGGATGACTGATCTTGCGTTTGCTGAGTCAGAGAGTTTGTATCATTAGAAAGGGATTCAGAATTTTCCTCCAGCTGAAAGACTCTATTTCCTAAACAAGTAATGTCCTTTTTAACTTCAGCCAGGCCATCCTTTACTATTTGCCCAACCTGTGATATTAGCATTGTGAAGTCTTCTTTGGTAGGCAGGGATTTTAATTCTGCTCTAGTTATAGGTGTTAAGTCCTCATCTCGGGAATTGTGTGTTAAAGTATCCAGATCCTCTTGAGTCTCCATTATATCTGAGATGTTTTCATTATTAGTGTCAGATTGCTTAAAAAAATCACTGATTTTTTTCCCTGCCATGCTGCTTGTTTTAAGATGTTTATCCACCTTAGACACTCTCCTTGCAGCCATATTGTAGGATACACTGTGTGATACTTCCTTTATAACAGCAGTTAGTTGGAATAGACTTATTTGTAGTAAAAAATTACCCACTTGAGAATCGTCAATAAACTTTATAATCTTGTCTATTTTGTCCCCTTAATGCTTCACCTTGCGTTATAGGTATATAAGCAGAGTTTTCAAGACATTTGAGGGTGAATCCATTGCATCTTATCACTCAGGGGTCCGTGTATCTCATTTTTCTTCTAGGAAGCTTTCATTTAACTGGGACATAGTTTTGTTAGGATATCTGTTTCCAAGGCGACTTGTGTTATGCCCTCTGCACCCTTTATATGCCCAGGTTCATTAGCCTATCTTTGTGATACCTCTGTTAATCTTCTGCAGCCCCAGAGTACCCTGCCTACCAATGCATTTATCAATAAGGCCAGGTTCTTTTATTAAAGTGACCCATTTGGGCTGTGTGGTTGTGTTTGGGTACTTATCTGTCCCTTTTCCACTCTGCCGAGTGAGTTCATCGCTGCAGGTGTTCACTGCTCGATGTTCAGTAACTTGCTGTGACGGATCCAATATGGCGCTGGTGACCAGAGATATCTGTTGCACACTTGTCAAACGGGGCCTTAGATTCACATTCTTTTCCTCTGTTCAGTTGCAGTATGTTCTAGGTGGGTCTTCAAATCTCATCTAGCCACTTAGGGTTCAAATGCAGCCCATTAGCAGAGTTGGCACACAAAAAGAGCCACGATCTTACCGGAGCTCTAAAGTCATGCGACCATTTCCTAGGCTCACCGGCTCTGTCCCCCAAAGAGAGACCTTTTTATTTATTTTCAGACAGACAATATCACAACAGTGGCATATGTCAATCATCTGGGGGGATTCACAGCTCTTTAGCAATGAAAGAAGTTTCTCTGATACTTTCTTGGGTGTCTAATCTCTGCGATTCATATTCCAGGAGTAGACAATTGGGAAGCGGATTATCTCAGTCGTCAGACTTTGCACCCGGGGGAGCGGTCTCTCCATCCAGATGTGTTTCATCAGATTGTACAAATGTGGGGTCTTCCAGAAATAGATTTGATGGCCTCTCATTTGAACAAGAAACTTCCCAGAAATCTTTCCAGATCCAAGGATCCTCAGGCAGAGATGGTGAATGCATTAGCAGTTCCTTGGTTTTACCAACCTGCTTACATTTTTCCGCCTCTAGTTCTTCCAACGGTGATCTCCAAGATCATTATGGAACAATCCCATGTGTTCTGGTAGCACCAGCATGGCCTCACAGGTTCTGGTATGCGGATCTTGTCCGGATGTCCAGTTGCCAGCCTTGGACACTTCCTTTAAGGCCAGACCTTCTGTCTCAAGGACTGTTTTTCCATCAGGATCTCAAATCTCTAAATTTGAAGGTATGGAAATTGAACGCTTAGTTCTTAGTCATAGAGGTTTCTCTGACTCAGTGATTAACACTGTTACAGGTTCATAAGTCTGTTTCAAGGAAGATTTATTATCGGGTTTGGAAAACCTATATTTCATGCTCTTCTCATAATTTTTCTTGGCATTCTTTTAGAATTCCTTGGATGATTTTACAGTTTCTTCAGGATGGTTTGGATAAGGGTTTGTCTACAAATAATTTGAAAGGACAAATCTCTGCTCTTTCTATTTTATTTCATAGAAAGATTACTAAACTTCCTGATATTCATTGTTTTATTCAGGTTTTGGACCGTATCAAACCTGTTATTAAGTCTATTTCTCCTCCTTGGAGTCTTAATTTGGTTATAAGGATTTTCCAGGCTCCTCCATTTGAGCAAATGCTTTCTTTAGATATAAAACTACTTTCTTGGAAAGTGTTATTTCTTTTGGCTATTTCTTCTGCTAGAAGAGTTTGAGTTGTCGGCTCTCTTGTGAGTCTCATCTGATATTCCATCAAGATAAAGCGGTTTTACAGACATTGTTTAAATTCTTACCTAAAGTTGTGAATTCTAACAACATTAGTAGGGAAATTGTTGTTCCTTCTTTGTGTCCTAATCCTAAGAATTCTCTTGAGAGATTTTATTTGGAGGCGGGGCAGTCTCCGCATCAAAGAATTACAGCTCATTCTACGAGATCAGTTGCCACCTCTTGGGCTTTCAAGAATGGAGCTTAGGTTGATCAGATTTGCAAAGCAGCAACTTGGTCTTCTTTGCATACATTTACTAAATTTTACCATTTTGATGTATTTCTTTCCTCAGAAGCAGTCTTTGGTAGAAAAGTTCTTCAGGCAGTTGTCTCAGTTTGATTCTTTTGCCTATAATTTGAGTTTTTTTAAATTTAAGAATACTTAATTATTTTTTGGATTTAATGTTTTCAGCGAAAATAGCCGTTTTTATTTTATCCTTCCCTCTCTAGTGAATCTGTGGATTTCCACATCTTGGGTATTATAACCATACGTCACTAGCTCATGGACTCTTGCCACTTACATGAAAGAAAACATAATTTAGGTAAGAACTTACCTGATAAATTAATTTCTTTCATAGTGGCAAGAGTCCATGAGAACCACCCTATTTCTTTCATGTAATTAGCAAGAGTTCATGAGCTAGTGACGTATGGGATATACATTCCTACCAGGAGGGGCAAAGTTTCCCAAACCTCAAAATGCCTATAAATACACCCCTCACCACACCCACAAATCATTTTTACAAACTTTGCCTCCTATGGAGGTGGTGAAGTAAGTTTGTGCTAGATTCTACGTTGATATGCGCTCCGCAGGAGGTTGGAGTCCGGTTTTCCTCTCAGCGTGCAGTGAATGTCAGAGGGATGTGAGGAGAGTATTGCCTATTTGAATTCAATGATCTCCTTCTACGGGGTCTATTTCATAGGTTCTCTGTTATCGGTCGTAGAGATTCATCTCTTACCTCCCTTTTCAGATCGACGATATACTCTTATATATACCATTACCTCTACTGATTCTCGTTTCAGTACTGGTTTGGCTTTCTACTACATGTAGATGAGTGTCCTGGGGTAAGTAAGTCTTATTTTCTTTGACACTCTAAGCTATGGTTGGGCGCTTTTATATAAAGTTCTAAATATATGTGTTCAAACATTTATTTGCCTTGACTCAGGATGTTCAACGTTCCTTATTTCAGACAGTCAGTTTCATATTTGGGATAATGCATATGAATAAATCAATTTTTTACTTACCTTAAAATTTGACCTTTTTTTCCCTGTGGGCTGTTAGGCTCGCGGGGGCTGAAAATGCTTCATTTTATTGCGTCATTCTTGGCGCGGACTTTTTTGGCGCAAATTTTTTTTTTCTCGTTTCCGGCGTCATACGTGTCGCCGGAAGTTGCGTCATTTTTTGACGTTTTTTTGCGCCAAAAGTGTCGGCGTTCCGGATGTGGCGTCATTTTTGGCGCAAAAAGCATTTAGGCGCCAAATAATGTGGGCGTCTTTTTTTGGCGCTAAAAAATATGGGCGTCACTATTGTCTCCACATTATTTAAGTCTCATTGTTTATTGCTTCTGGTTGCTAGAAGCTTATTCACTGGCATTTTTTCCCATTCCTGAAACTGTCATTTAAGGAATTTGATCAATTTTGCTTTATATGTTGTTTTTTCTATTACATATTGCAAGATGTCCCAGATTGACCTTGAGTCAGAAGATACTTCTGGAAAATCGCTGCCTGGTGCTGGATCTACCAAAGTTAAGTGTATCTGCTGTAAACTTGTGGTATCTGTTCCTCCAGCTGTTGTTTGTAATGAATGTCATGACAAACTTGTTAATGCAGATAATATTTCCTTTAGTAATGTTACATTACCTGTTGTTGTTCCATCAACATCTAATACTCAGAGTGTTCCTGTTAACATAAGAGATTTTGTTTCTAAATCCATTAAGAAGGCTATGTCTGTTATTCCTCCTTCTAGTAAACGTAAAAGGTCTTTTAAAACTTCTCATTTTTCAGATGAATTTTTAAATGAACATCATCATTCTGATTCTGATAATGATTCCTCTGGTTCAGATGATTCTGTTTCAGAGGTTGATGCTGATAAATCTTCATATTTATTTAAAATGGAATTTATTCGTTCTTTACTTAAAGAAGTCTTAATTGCATTAGAAATAGAGGATTCTGGTCCTCTTGATACTAAATCTAAACGTTTAAATTAAGTTTTTCCTGTCCCTGATGCTATTTCTGAAGTAATCTCCAGGGAATGGAATAATTTGGGTAATTCATTTACTCCTTCTAAACGTTTTAAGCAATTATATCCTGTGCCATCTGACAGATTAGAGTTTTGGGACAAAATCCCTAAGGTTGATGGGGCTGTCTCTACTCTTGTTAAACGTACTACTATTCCTACGGCAGATAGTACTTCCTTTAATGATCCTTTAGATAGGAAGATTGAATCCTTTCTAAGAAAAGCTTACTTATGTTCAGGTAATCTTCTTAGACCTGCTATATCTTTAGCGGATGTTGCTGCAGCCTCAACTTTTTGGTTAGAAGCTTTAGCGCAACAAGTAACAGATCATAATTCTCATAGAATTGTTAATCTTCTTCAACATGCTAATAACTTTATTTGTGATGCTATCTTTGATATCATTAGGGTTGATGTCAGGTATATGTCTCTAGCTATTTTAGCTAGAAGAGCTTTATGGCTTAAGACTTGGAATGCTGATATGTCTTCTAAGTCAACTTTGCTTTCCCTTTCTTTCCAGGGTAATAAATTATTTGGTTCTCAGTTGGATTCTATTATTTCAACTGTTACTGGAGGGAAAGGAGCTTTCTTTCATGTAATTAACAAGAGTCCATGAGCTAGTGACGTATGGGATATACATTCCTACCAGGAGGGGCAAAGTTTCCCAAACCTTAAAATGCCTATAAATACACCCCTCACCACACCCACAAATCAGTTTTACAAACTTTGCCTCCGATGGAGGTGGTGAAGTAAGTTTGTGCTAGATTCTACGTTGATATGCGCTCCGCAGCAAGTTGGAGCCCGGTTTTCCTCTCAGCGTGCAGTGAATGTCAGAGGGATGTGAGGAGAGTATTGCCTATTGAATGCAGTGATCTCCTTCTACGGGGTCTATTTCATAAGGTTCTCTGTTATCGGTCGTAGAGATTCATCTCTTACCTCCCTTTTCAGATCGACGATATACTCTTATATTTACCATTTCCTCTACTGATTCTCGTTTCAGTACTGGTTTGGCTTTCTACAAACATGTAGATGAGTGTCCTGGGGTAAGTAAGTCTTATTTTCTGTGACACTCTAAGCTATGGTTGGGCACTTTATTTATAAAGTTCTAAATATATGTATTCAAACATTTATTTGCCTTGACTCAGAATGTTCAACTTTCCTTATTTCCAGACAGTCAGTTTCATATTTGGGATTATGCTTTAATTATCATATTTTTCTTACCTCAAAAAATTTGACTTTTTTCCCTGTGGGCTGTTAGGCTCGCGGGGGCTGAAAATGCTTCATTTTATTGCGTCATTCTTGGCGCAGACTTTTTTGGCGCAAAAATTCATTTCCGTTTCCGGCGTCATACGTGTCGCCGGAAGTTGCGTCATTTTTTTGACGTTATTTTGCGCCAAAAATGTCGGCGTTCCGGATGTGGCGTCATTTTTGGCGCCAAAAGCATTTAGGCGCCAAATAATGTGGGCGTCTTATTTGGCGCCAAAAAAATATGGGCGTCGCTTTTGTCTCCACATTATTTCAGTCTCATTTTTCATTTGCTTCTGGTTGCTAGAAGCTTGATGTTTGGCATTTTTTTCCCATTCCTGAAACTGTCTTATAAGGAATTTGATCTATTTTGCTTTATATGTTGTTTTTTCTCTTACATATTGCAAGATGTCTCACGTTGCATCTGAGCCAGAAGATACTACAGGAAAACCTCTGCCTGCTGGATCTACCAAAGCTAAGTGTATCTGCTGTAAACTTTTGGTAGCTATTCCTCCAGCTGTTGTTTGTATTAAATGTCATGACAAACTTGTTAATGCAGATAATATTTCCTTTAGTGATGTACCATTGCCTGTTGCAGTTCCCTCAACATCTAAGGTGCAGAATGTTCCTGATAACATAAGAGATTTTGTTTCTGAATCCATAAAGAAGGCTTTGTCTGTTATTTCTCCTTCTAGTAAACGTAAAAAGTCTTTTAAATCTTCTCTCTCTACAGATGAATTTTTAAATGAACACCATCATTCTGATTCTTTGGACTCTTCTGGTTCAGAGGATTCTGTCTCAGAGATTGATGCTGATAAATCTTCATATTTATTTAAGATGGAATTTATTCGCTCTTTACTTAAAGAAGTACTAATTGCTTTAGAAATAGAGGATTCTAGTCCTATTGATACTAATTCTATTCGTTTGGATAAGGTTTTTAAAGCTCCTGCGGTTATTCCAGAAGTCTTTCCTGTTCCTAATGCTATTTCTGCAGTAATTGCTAAGGAATGGGATAGATTGGGTAATTCATTTACTCCTTCTAAACGTTTTAAGCAATTATATCCTGTTCCGCCTGACAGATTAGAATTTTGGGACAAAATCCCTAAAGTTGATGGGGCTATTTCTACCCTTGCTAAACGTACTACCATTCCTACATCAGATGGTACCTCGTTTAAGGATCCTTTAGATAGAAAAATTGAATCTTTTCTAAGAAAAGCTTATCTATGTTCAGGTAATCTTCTTAGACCTGCTATATCATTGGCTGATGTTGCTGCAGCTTCAACTTTTTGGTTGGAAACTCTAGCGCAACAAGTAACAAATCGTGATTCTCATGATATTATTATTCTTCTCCAGCATGCTAATAATTTCATCTGTGATGCCATTTTTGATATTATTAGAGTTGATGTTAGATTTATGTCTCTGGCTATCTTAGCCAGAAGAGCTTTATGGCTTAAGACTTGGAATGCTGATATGGCTTCTAAATCAACTCTACTTTCCATTTCTTTCCAGGGAAACAAATTATTTGGTTCTCAGTTGGATTCTATTATTTCAACTGTTACTGGTGGGAAAGGAACTTTTTTACCACAGGATAAAAAGTCTAAAGGTAAAAACAGGGCTAACAATCGTTTTCGTTCCTTTCGTTTCAACAAAGAACAAAAGCCTGATCCTTCGTCCTCAGGAGCAGTTTCAGTTTGGAAACCATCCCCAGTCTGGAATAAATCCAAGCCTGCTAGAAAGGCAAAGCCTGCTTCTAAGTTCACATGAAGGTACGGCCCTCATTCCAGTTCAGCTGGTAGGGGGCAGGTTACGTTTTTTCAAAGAAATTTGGATCAGTTCTGTTCACAATCTTTGGATTCAGAACATTGTTTCAGAAGGGTACAGAATTGGTTTCAAGATGAGACCTCCTGCAAAGAGATTTTTTCTTTCCCATGTCCCAGTAAATCCAGTGAAAGCTCAAGCATTTCTGAATTGTGTTTCAGATCTAGAGTTGGCTGGAGTAATTATGCCAGTTCCAGTTCCGGAACAGGGGATGGGGTTTTATTCAAATCTCTTCATTGTACCAAAGAAGGAGAATTCCTTCAGACCAGTTCTGGATCTAAAATTATTGAATCGTTATGTAAGGATACCAACGTTCAAGATGGTAACTGTAAGGACTATATTGCCTTTTGTTCAGCAAGGGAATTATATGTCCACAATAGATTTACAGGATGCATATCTGCATATTCCGATTCATCCAGATCATTATCAGTTCCTGAGATTCTCTTTTCTAGACAAGCATTACCAATTTGTGGCTCTACCGTTTGGCCTTGCTACAGCTCCAAGAATTTTCACAAAGATTCTCGGTGCCCTTCTGTCTGTAATCAGAGAACAGGGTATTGTGGTATTTCCTTATTTGGACGATATCTTGGTACTTGCTCCGTCTTTACATTTAGCAGAGTCTCATACGAATCGACTTGTGTTGTTTCTTCAAGATCATGGTTGGAGGATCAATTTACCAAAAAGTTCTTTGATTCCTCAAACAAGGGTAACCTTTCTGGGTTTCCAGATAGATTCAGTGTCCATGACTTTGTCTTTAACAGACAAGAGACGTCTAAAATTGATTACAGCCTGTCGAAACCTTCAGTCTCAATCATTCCCTTCGGTAGCCTTATGCATGGAAATTCTAGGTCTTATGACTGCTGCATCGGACGCGATCCCCTTTGCTCGTTTTCACATGCGACCTCTTCAGCTCTGTATGCTGAACCAATGGTGCAGGGATTACACGAAGATATATCAATTAATATCTTTAAAACCGATTGTTCGGCACTCTCTGACGTGGTGGACAGATCACCATCGTTTAATTCAGGGGGCTTCTTTTGTTCTTCCGACCTGGACTGTAATTTCAACAGATGCAAGTCTCACAGGTTGGGGAGCTGTGTGGGGATCTCTGACGGCACAAGGAGTTTGGGAATCTCAGGAGGTGAGATTACCGATCAATATCTTGGAACTCCGTGCAGTTTTCAGAGCTCTTCAGTTTTGGCCTCTTCTGAAGAGAGAATCGTTCATTTGTTTTCAGACAGACAATGTCACAACTGTGGCATACATCAATCATCAAGGAGGGACTCACAGTCCTCTGGCTATGAAAGAAGTATCTCGAATTTTGGTTTGGGCGGAATCCAGCTCCTGTCTAATCTCTGCGGTTCATATCCCAGGTGTAGACAATTGGGAAGCGGATTATCTCAGTCGCCAAACGTTGCATCCGGGCGAATGGTCTCTTCACCCAGAGGTATTTCTTCAGATTGTTCAAATGTGGGGGCTCCCAGAGATAGATCTGATGGCCTCTCATCTAAACAAGAAACTTCCCAGGTATCTGTCCAGATCCCGGGATCCTCAGGCGGAGGCAGTGGATGCATTATCACTTCCTTGGAAGTATCATCCTGCCTATATCTTTCCGCCTCTAGTTCTTCTTCCAAGAGTAATCTCCAAGATTCTGAGGGAATGCTCGTTTGTTCTGCTAATAGCTCCGGCATGGCCTCACAGGTTTTGGTATGCGGATCTTGTCCGGATGGCATCTTGCCAACCATGGACTCTTCCGTTAAGACCAGACCTTCTGTCTCAAGGTCCTTTTTTCCATCCGGATCTGAAATCCTTAAATTTAAAGGTATGGAGATTGAACGCTTGATTCTTGGTCATAGAGGTTTCTCTGACTCCGTGATTAATACTATGTTACAGGCTCGTAAATCTGTATCTCGAGAGATATATTATAGAGTCTGGAAGACTTATATTTCTTGGTGTCTTTCTCATCATTTTTCTTGGCATTCTTTTAGAATACCGAGAATTTTACAGTTTCTTCAGGATGGTTTAGATAAGGGTTTGTCCGCGAGTTCTTTGAAAGGACAAATCTCCGCTCTTTCTGTTCTTTTTCACAGAAAGATTGCTATTCTTCCTGATATTCATTGTTTTGTACAAGCTTTGGTTCGTATAAAACCTGTCATTAAGTCAATTTCTCCTCCATGGAGTTTGAATTTGGTTTTGGGAGCTCTTCAAGCTCCTCCGTTTGAACCTATGCATTCATTGGACATTAAATTACTTTCTTGGAAAGTTTTGTTCCTTTTGGCCATCTCTTCTGCTAGAAGAGTTTCTGAATTATCTGCTCTTTCGTGTGAGTCTCCTTTTCTGATTTTTCATCAGGATAAGGCGGTGTTGCGAACTTCTTTTGAATTTTTACCTAAAGTTGTGAATTCCAACAACATTAGTAGAGAAATTGTGGTTCCTTCATTATGTCCTAATCCTAAGAATTCTAAGGAGAAATCATTGCATTCTTTGGATGTTGTTAGAGCTTTGAAATATTATGTTGAAGCTACGAAATCTTTCCGTAAGACTTCTAGTCTATTTGTTATCTTTTCCGGTTCTAGGAAAGGCCAGAAAGCTTCTGCCATTTCTTTGGCATCTTGGTTGAAATCTTTAATTCATCTTGCCTATGTTGAGTCGGGTAAAATTCCGCCTCAAAGAATTACAGCTCATTCTACTAGGTCAGTTTCTACTTCCTGGGCGTTTAGGAATGAAGCTTCGGTTGACCAGATCTGCAAAGCAGCAACTTGGTCCTCTTTGCATACTTTTACTAAATTCTACCATTTTGATGTATTTTCTTCTTCTGAAGCAGTTTTTGGTAGAAAAGTTCTTCAGGCAGCGGTTTCAGTTTGAATCTTCTGCTTATGTTTTTTGTTAAACTTTATTTTGGGTGTGGATTATTTTCAGCAGGAATTGGCTGTCTTTATTTTATCCCTCCCTCTCTAGTGACTCTTGTGTGGAAAGATCCACATCTTGGGTAGTCATTATCCCATACGTCACTAGCTCATGGACTCTTGTTAATTACATGAAAGAAAACATAATTTATGTAAGAACTTACCTGATAAATTCATTTCTTTCATATTAACAAGAGTCCATGAGGCCCACCCTTTTTTGTGGTGGTTATGATTTTTTTGTATAAAGCACAATTATTCCAATTCCTTATTTTATATGCTTCGCACTTTTTTTCTTATCACCCCACTTCTTGGCTATTCGTTAAACTGATTTGTGGGTGTGGTGAGGGGTGTATTTATAGGCATTTTAAGGTTTGGGAAACTTTGCCCCTCCTGGTAGGAATGTATATCCCATACGTCACTAGCTCATGGACTCTTGTTAATATGAAAGAAATGAATTTATCAGGTAAGTTCTTACATAAATTATGTTTTTTTACCACAGGATAAAAAATCTAAAGGTAAATTTAGGTCTAATAATCGTTTTCGTTCCTTTCGTCACAATAAGGAACAAAAGCCTGATCCTTCATCCACAGGAGCGGTATCAGTTTGGAAACCATCTCCAGTCTGGAATAAATCCAAGCCTTTTAGAAAACCAAAGCCAGCTCCCAAGTCCACATGAAGGTGCGGCCCTCATTCCAGCTCAGCTGGTTGGGGGCAGATTACGTTTTTTCAAAGAAATTTGGATCAATTCAATTCACAATCTTTGGATTCAGAACATTGTTTCATACGGGTACAGAATTGGCTTCAAGATAAGACCTCCTACAAAGAGATTTTTTCTTTCCCGTGTCCCAGTAAATCCAGCGAAGGCTCAAGCATTTCTGAAATGTGTTTCAGATCTAGAGTTGGCTGGAGTAATTATGCCAGTTCCAGTTCTGGAACAGGGGCTGGGGTTTTATTCAAATCTCTTCATTGTACCAAAGAAGGAGAATTCCTTCAGACCAGTTCTGGATCTAAAAATATTGAATCGTTATGTAAGGATACCAACATTCAAAATGGTAACTATAAGGACTATTCTGCCTTTTGTTCAGCAAGGGCATTATATGTCCACAATAGATTTACAGGATGCATATCTGCATATTCCGATTCATCCAGATCACTATCAGTTTCTGAGATTCTCTTTCCTAGACAAGCATTACCAATTTGTGGCTCTGCCATTTGGCCTAGCAACAGCTCCAAGGATTTTTACAAAGGTTCTCGGTGCCCTTCTGTCTGTAATCAGAGAACAGGGTATTGTGGTATTTCCTTATTTGGACGATATCTTGGTACTTGCTCAGTCTTCACATTTAGCAGAATCTCATACGAATCGACTCGTATTGTTTCTTTGAGATCATGGTTGGAGGATCAATTTACTGAAAAGTTCATTGATTCCTCAGACAAGGGTAACCTTTTTAGGTTTCCAGATAGATTCAGTGTCCATGACTCTGTCTCTGACAGACAAGAGACGTCTAAAATTGGTTTCAGCTTGTCGAAACCTTCAGTCTCAATCATTCCCTTCAGTAGCCTTATGCATGGAAATTCTAGGTCTTATGACTGCTGCATCGGACGCGATCCCCTTTGCTCGTTTTCACATGCGACCTTTTCAGCTCTGTATGCTGAACCAGTAGTGCAGGGATTACACAAAGATATATCAATTGATATCTTTAAAACCGATTGTACGACACTCTCTGACGTGGTGGACAGATCACCATCGTTTAGTTCAGGGGGCTTCTTTTGTTCTTCCAACCTAGACTGTGATTTCAACAGATGCAAGTCTGACAGGTTGGGGAGCTGTTTGGGGGTCTCTGACAGCACAAGGGGTTTGGGAATCTCAGGAGGTGAGATTACCAATCAATATTTTGGAACTCCGTGCAATTTTCAGAGCTCTTCAGTCATGGCCTCTTCTAAAGAGAGAATCGTTCATTTGTTTTCAGACAGACAATGTCACAACTGTGGCATATATCAATCATCAAGGAGGGACTCACAGTCCTCTGGCTATGAAAGAAGTATCTCAAATTCTGGTTTGTGCGGAATCCAGCTCCTGTCTAATTTCTGCGGTTCATATCCCAGGTATAGACAATTGGGAAGCGGATTATCTCAGTCGCCAAACGTTACATCCGGGCGAATGGTCTCTTCACCCAGAGGTATTTCTTCAGATTGTTCAAATGTGGGGACTTCCAGAAATAGATCTGATGGCTTCTCATCTAAACAAGAAACTTCCCAGGTATCTGTCCAGATCCAGGGATCCTCAGGCGGAAGCAGTGGATGCATTGTCACTTCCTTGGAAGTATCATCCTGCCTATATCTTTCCGCCTCTAGTTCTTCTTCCAAGAGTAATCTCCAAGATTCTGAAGGAATGCTCGTTTGTTCTGCTGGTGGCTCCAGCATGGCCTCACAGGTTTTGGTATGTGGATCTTGTCCGGATGGCCTCTTGCCAACCGTGGACTCTTCCGTTAAGAACAGACCTTCTGTCACAAGGTCCTTTTTTCCATCAGGATCTCAAATCCTTAAATTTGAAGGTATCGAGATTGAACGTTTGATTCTTAGTCAAAGAGGTTTCTCTGACTCTGTGATTAATACTATGTTACAGGCTCGTAAATCTGTATCTAGGAAGATATATTATCGAGTCTGGAAGACTTACATTTCTTGGTGTCTTTCTCATCATTTTTCCTGGCATTCTTTTAGAATTCCGAGAATTTTACAGTTTCTTCAGGATGGTTTGGATAAAGGTTTGTCTGCAAGTTCCTTGAAAGGACAAATCTCTGCTCTTTCTGTTCTTTTTCACAGAAAGATTGCTAATCTTCCTGATATTCATTGTTTTATACAAGCTTTGGTTGGTATAAAACCTGTTAAGTCAATTTCTCCTCCTTGGAGTTTGAATTTGGTTCTGGGGGCTCTTCAAGCTCCTCCGTTTGAACCAATGCATTCCCTGGACATTAAATTACTTTCTTGGAAAGTTTTGTTTCTTTTGGCCATCTCTTCTGCTAGAAGAGTTTCTGAATTATCTGCTCTTTCTTGTGAGTCTCCTTTTCTGATTTTTCATCAGGATAAGGCGGTGTTGCGAACTTCTTTTAAATTTTTACCTAAGGTTGTGAATTCTAACAACATTAGTAGAGAAATTGTGGTTCCTTCATTGTGTCCTAATCCTAAGAATTCTAAGGAGATATCATTGCATTCTTTGGATGTAGTTAGAGCTTTGAAATATTATGTTGAAGCTACTAAGAATTTCCGAAAGACTTCTAGTCTATTCGTTATTTTTTCCGGTTCTAGGAAAGGTCAGAAGGCCTCTGCCATTTCTTTGGCATCTTGGTTAAAATCTTTAATTCATCATGCTTATGTCGAGTCGGGTAAGACTCCGCCTCAAAGGATTACAGCTCATTCTACTAGGTCAGTTTCTACTTCCTGGGTGTTTAGGAATGAAGCTTCGGTTGATCAGATTTGCAAAGCAGCAACTTGGTCTTCTTTGCATACTTTTACTAAATTCTACCATTTTGATGTGTTTTCTTCTTCTGAAGCAGTTTTTGGTAGAAAAGTACTTCAGGCAGCTGTTTCAGTTTGATTCTTCTGCTTATAATTTCAGTTTTTTTCATTATAAAATTTAAACTTTATTTTGGGTGTGGATTATTTTCAGCGGAATTGGCTGTCTTTATGTTATCCCTCCCTCTCTAGTGACTCTTGCGTGGAAGATCCACATCTTGGGTATTCATTATCCCATACGTCACTAGCTCATGGACTCTTGCTAATTACATGAAAGAAAACATAATTTATGTAAGAACTTACCTGATAAATTCATTTCTTTCATATTAGCAAGAGTCCATGAGGCCCACCCTTTTTGTGGTGGTTATGATTTTTTTGTATAAAGCACAATTATTCCAATTCCTTATTTTTTATGCTTTCGCACTTTTTTCTTATCACCCCACTTCTTGGCTATTCGTTAAACTGATTTGTGGGTGTGGTGAGGGTTGTATTTTTAGGCATTTTGAGGTTTGGGAAACTTTTCCCCTCCTGGTAGGAATGTATATCCCATACGTCACTAGCTCATGGACTCTTGCTAATATGAAAGAAATTAATTTATCAGGTAAGTTCTTACATAAATTATGTTTTTTTGGTGGTTATGATTTTTTTTGTATAAAAGCA